>NW_010934421.1:0-342 GCF_000633955.1 Camelina sativa | reverse complement strand
GAAATAAAAAACTCAAGTATCATATGAAAATAAAAATAATACTAAAATACTAAATAATCATTGAATTATCAAAAATTTATGAAATTTGATATCAAAGAACATATATATTACATCATGAAATCAGAAAAAAAAAATAAAAAAAAAAAATAAATCAATCTCGCGGCGTAGCGCGGGTTTAACCTAGTGATTATTAATGGTTTCATGGCCTAAGGATTCGACTTTTATATTGGTGGTATAATGAAACATATCTTTTTGTGTGTTGAGATGAATGAATGAATGATGGTAGAGATGATGAATGAATGAACAGGTGGATGCAAGGTGTTTCAATTACCCTTATGTTTT
>NW_010934420.1:0-342 GCF_000633955.1 Camelina sativa | reverse complement strand
TGGCTTTGGTACACACATTATTAATTTTTCCTAAATATTTTTGTTTGCATTTTGGTTAACATTTTATATTGTTTTGTCTCTTCTTCTTTAATATAGTTTTTTTTTGTTTTTTAAACAGACGAAAGAAAATAACAAATTAGCTTTCTAATAAGTCGATCCGTACGTATTCAATAAAAAATCTAAAAAAATTAAAATTTCTAAAAAAGTTGGAAAAATGACGGAAGCCTAAAATCACACCAACCCTTCTTCCATTTTGTAGTAGTTGAAGCCTACAGCTTCCTTCTTCTTCTTCTTCTTCACCTAACTAAACCTTGCATTCAGATTTCTCTCTCTCTCTCTCTC
>NW_010934419.1:0-342 GCF_000633955.1 Camelina sativa | reverse complement strand
TTTTTGTAAGAATAATTTATTATTCTCTAATGCTAACGAGTATACTAAACCATAATTATCATAGATTCGTTATTAATTATATGATCTAATGAATGAATCTTATAATAAGCTTTTGGTTAAATTTTTTTACTTTTATAGAGTTGTCAGATTTTTTAACTCATATATTCGAAAACATTTTTTTCTTTGTCAAAGGGTTATAATTCATGTTCCATATGCAACAATATTTTCAAAATTCATCACCATAAACATCAGTTGAGCTGTTTTGTTTTTTGTGTGTTTTTTGTTGTCTTTTTCTCTATTTTTAGAATATCATCCTTTCATATTGTTTTTTTTTTTTTTTTT
>NW_010934418.1:0-342 GCF_000633955.1 Camelina sativa | reverse complement strand
GAAAGGTTATATTTCTGTGTCTGTTTTAATTTCAAAGGAATTCAGTTTTGTCGATATGGCTCTACCTTAATACCAACAAGGTTGAGAGTCTACTACTCTTTGATCCTCTACTCCTATCACATTGCTGCAATTTTATATCAACTTATCGTTCCCATGCAGCCTCCAAGCACTGCATAACAAGCTCATAGCCTCTGGAGTTTCTCAAGAAGAGACAAATGTAGAAACTGCAGAAACATTTTGGCAGTCTGATGATGAAATTGTAAATGCTGTTTGGACTCTTGTCCGTGTGTCCGCCTCTGATGAAGCAGATAATATGAGACTTTTGGTGTCTGATTTTCTTTC
>NW_010934417.1:0-342 GCF_000633955.1 Camelina sativa | reverse complement strand
TTATGAATTGATAAGAGAATTTTGACAACACATAAACATCCCACAATCTAACATAATCTAGAATAATTTCTTCCCCATGAATCATACATAAGATTGAAACCTATATTTATCATTTCAGAATAAATTATCATTAGTTTTTCTTTGGATGAGACCATAAACTGATAAATGGTGGCTTTAGATCAGAAGAGAGCTACAACAGTACAACTGGTTCTTATTGAAGAAAGAAAAATGAAATGTTGAGAGATTTTTTTTTTTATGGCCCAGTAGTTACTTAGGTCAAAAGTACAAATAAATGTTGTTTATTAAGTCCAAACAACAAATAAAACAGGTGTTAGATAGATA
>NW_010934416.1:0-342 GCF_000633955.1 Camelina sativa | reverse complement strand
ACAGCATTGTTACTGTTTATGGGGTCAGAATGTGTCACAGTCCAATGAATTTGACTAATTTTAAGAGTTCACAATAAATTAAGAGTGTTTAGACAACTCTTAAACCCGTCTTATCCCAAAACAGGCTTAAACCGAGAAAATAGGCTAAAACCGAGAGAAAGCATTGATTTGAAACAGTAAACATCCATGTTACTCTTTATAGGGTCAAAATATGTGACAATCCAATGCATTTGACTAATTCTAACAGTTCGGGTTGAATTTGGAGTGTTTAGACAACACTCATACCCATTTTGTTCCGAAACAGGCTAAAACCGAGAAAACAATGATTCTAAGCAGTAACAG
>NW_010934415.1:0-342 GCF_000633955.1 Camelina sativa | reverse complement strand
TGGATCTACAGAAACCCCCTCTGCAGAAACAATGTGACCCAGAAAACGCATCTCACGCTGCCAAAAACTACACTTGCTCAACTTGGCAAAAAACTTCTGCTCCCGCAGCTTCTCTCCATAACTGCCCTCAAATGCACTGCATGCTCCTCAGGACTCTTAGAATAAACCAGGATATCGTCGATGAAAATGATGACAGATACATCCAGAAACTCCTAAAACACACTGTTCATCAATCTCATAAAGGCTGCTGGCGCGTTAGTCAACCTGAAGGGCATAACCACAAACTCATAATGCTCATACCTCGTCCTGAAAGCAGTCTTCCTCACATCCGCCTCATCTATC
>NW_010934414.1:0-342 GCF_000633955.1 Camelina sativa | reverse complement strand
ACTTCAACTTGTGGACTGGACTCGCTAATCCTCTAACGTGTACGGACAGCCCATCTTGCATTGGTTGTACGGACGACCCCTCTCGCATTGGTCGTACGGACAGTGCTTGTACGGACGGTGTGGTACGGATGGTGTGTGTGTGTGAGTTCTCATAGTTTTCTGCTTCGAATAAATGTTTTCTCGGTTATAGCATATTTTCTCGTTTTAAGCCTATTTTGGAACAAAATAGGTATAAGTGTTGTCTAAACACTCCAAATTAAACCCGAACTATTATAATTAGTCAAACGCATTAGACTGTTGCATATTTTCACCTTAGAAAGAGTAACATAGCTGTTTACTGCT
>NW_010934413.1:0-342 GCF_000633955.1 Camelina sativa | reverse complement strand
ATTGATTCTGGTGCAACTCACCATGTGTCACATGAGAAAGATGTTTTCGTATCTTTAGATACTTCTGTGGAGAGTTATGTGAATATGCCGAATGGACAGCATATTAAGATCAGTGGAGTTGGCATGGTTAGGTTGAACAAGGACATTCTCCTTACCAATGTCTTGTTCATACCAGAGTTCCGTTTAAGTTTGATCAGTATCAGTTCTTTGACTGACGACATAGGCTCTAGAGTGATCTTTGATCCTACTTGTTGTGAAATACAGGATCCTACCAAGGGGGTGATGATTGGTAAAGGTCGCCGTATTGGAAAACTCTATGTGCTTGACACAGGCTTCTCATCA
>NW_010934412.1:0-342 GCF_000633955.1 Camelina sativa | reverse complement strand
GATATAAACAGAGTTGAGGGCAATACATGATTTTAAATCAGAAAATAAATCCAAACATGGAAGCAATACAAGCAGAGAGTAGTAGAAGAGTGGCTTATAGAAGCCTGTTAAAAATAAAATAAGAGATGGAAGAGACTGATGATGGCTTTGGGGGATTCTGTTTTCGAACTCCCTTACAAAGATGAACCGTGAGGGGCGTGTAGCTAATAAAACGAATGAGGAAACGCGGAATGGTTTTGTTGGATTTGTCTACCTTTCTTTCAAGGAACTGCTGTTAGATTTCGAGCGTTTGAGTTGCCATGGAGGTAAGCAGCCTCTGAGAGGTGATTGTAGGAACAATGA
>NW_010934411.1:0-342 GCF_000633955.1 Camelina sativa | reverse complement strand
AGGATCCGAACCAATTTTTTAAGCATAATACCATAAAGCTTTTGAACCAAATGAACTGGCCATGTTCTGGAAAAATGATAGGTATACACTACAAAAAAAATGGTTTTATTTTTTTGATAAGTATATCTTCATCGTAATTTTATTTTTCGGCTGATTGTGATGCTTTAACTTCTGTATCATTTTGATATCATATAGACGTATATGATTTGCAAATTGCAAATACTTTTACCTTGAGTGTATATGGTATTTAGGATCATGGCAGTTGCATCGTGTATTAAAAAGAAATTATAAAGAGTGACATTTCAACAAAAAGATCACAACAGCCCTGTAGAACATCCCGAA
>NW_010934410.1:0-342 GCF_000633955.1 Camelina sativa | reverse complement strand
TATCAGTCACACACTTGCTATCTACGCCTACCACACCATTCTTTCTTTCCGATATTAGATTCCTTTTTTAACAAAATTATTAATTAGTTATTGTCATATAAGATATAACAATCTCAACACATGAATTCTTTATGGTAATATTTCTTGAATTAACTAGCATCACAATTTTAGTTTTTTTAAGCCAAGAATTTGAGTGGCGTTTTTTTTTTGTCGTTTTGGCCGTTTGGAGATATTCACGTATTCTCTTTTGTACAATTACAAAACGTGGCATGGACGGCTCTACCAAGTGGCATAAGAATCTGAATGAAGCATATCAAAGTGTTCTTGGGATTCATTAAAGGT
>NW_010934409.1:0-342 GCF_000633955.1 Camelina sativa | reverse complement strand
GTCCCTATTCTCAGTCACAAAGACTGAGATTTCATTGTGAATTGTCCGGAATCTCAGTCACAAAGACTTAGATTTCAATGANTGTGATTTGTCCCTACTCTCAGTCACAAAGACTGGAATTTCATTGTGATTTGTCCCTAAACACAGTCACAAAGACTGAGATTTGTTTGTGATTTGTCCCTAATCTCAGTCACAAAGACTGAGATTTTATTGTGATTTGTCCCTAAACTCAGTCACAAAGACTGAGATTTCATTGTGATTTGTCTCTATTCCCAGTCATAAATCTTAGTCACTAAGAATAGGGACAATTCACAATGAATCTAAGTCTTTGTGACTAAGAAT
>NW_010934408.1:0-342 GCF_000633955.1 Camelina sativa | reverse complement strand
GAAACTCAAGTTAGGGTTTAAGAAAGTGAAAAACCACAATACAAAAAGAAATTTTAAAATGAGAAAAGAAATCACTAAAACCAAATTTGAAATTTGATTCAAATAGCATTTTACATAACCTTTTCATTGAGCAAAATTAGAATATAGCAAACATCATGGACTACACATACGAAAAGTTTCATCATTTATTTCATTTTGATTATATTCTTATGAGTTCTTATATATATATGATAATATCGACTTTGGAGCTGTCTGTGGATATGGAGATGTCTTGGTAAGGAAGGTAGGGAATGTGCGAACGTAACCGGGACTTAGGGAACAGGACAAGCCTCAATGTTCCAA
>NW_010934407.1:0-342 GCF_000633955.1 Camelina sativa | reverse complement strand
GCCGTACGTCTCGCGGTACGGACGAAATCGAGTACTCTCGGGCCAAACAAGCTAGGAGAAACTTCTTTCTGACAAGACGCGGTGGTTCGATTTCAGGGTGAAAACAAACGATGGAAACGGAAGATGGCGGCAAACAAACGAGCGGATTGGGAGTTCGACTTTTGGTCACGTCGTGGTCGAGTGGCTACGGTACGAACAGTGGAGTTGCGGTACGGCTAGCGAAATGATGAACGGCTCGGCTAGAGGAGATGAAGACGATGATGGATCGGAAGAGGACAAGTGAGGAATGGCTAGCCCCATTGATAGACTCCTAATGAGGAATCTGCTTCCCAAGAACACACT
>NW_010934406.1:0-342 GCF_000633955.1 Camelina sativa | reverse complement strand
AGTATCTCTGTTCTAACCTGCCTATGAGCAATAAATGAAACAGGAACCCGGTGGGTCAAGGAAACAGTAGAGGGAATGAAAGAATGATAGACTTGCATGGGTTACATGTGAGTGAAGCTCTTCAGGTGTTAAAGCACGAACTGAGTGTATTGAGGAGCACAGCTCGAGCAACGCTAGAGAGGCTTCAGGTTTACATATGTGTAGGTACCGGCCACCACACAAGGGGTTCCCGCACTCCGGCTAGACTCCCAGTTGCTGTACAGCGGTACCTACTCGAAGAAGAAGGGCTTGACTATTCTGAGCCTCAGGCCGGTCTCCTTAGAGTCATCATATACTGACAGA
>NW_010934405.1:0-342 GCF_000633955.1 Camelina sativa | reverse complement strand
ACGTTCTCGCTTGCGAGATTTCCTTTCCACCACTTGGTTAGCTCCTTGAATGCTTCTTTGAGCTCCTTGGCTTTTGAATCTTTCCCAACCTTCAGTCCTTCTTTTGACACATTCTGGAACTTTTTGTCTTCGTAATCCATCAGGTATTGCATCAAGTATTCATCAACTGGGTCCGTGAAGAAGATGACCTGAGAACACAAATATAAGAACGTGTCTCACGAGTTGGCGATCTACAATAGAAGAATTTAAATCGTATTTGATGCAAACCTCATAGCCCTTCTTGATGAGCCTCTCCAGGAATGGAGATTTCTCGAGTTGTTCCTTGCTGCTTCCGGTAATGTA
>NW_010934404.1:0-342 GCF_000633955.1 Camelina sativa | reverse complement strand
AATTAGGTGTTAGATGTTTATTACCAAATTCAAATCAAATTAGGTGTCAGATGGTAATTACCAAACTCAAATCCAATTAGGAAACGCGTCAGGATAATGACATAAATTAAAAAACAACAACAAAAAAAAAGAAGCAATTTCATTGGCCGGTTCTTAATAAAATCCAAAACTGAAATTTTGAGATCTTTCTTACAATTATTTATTTGTTGTAAAATTATTCAAGTTATTCTAAAATTCGGTTATTCAAGTTATATTAAAATTAAGTTTGGATTTGATTGGGTTCGATTCAGTCTTTTATGTTTATTAGTTAAATGAAAAGGTTGGAGAATTCAGTAATTGAAT
>NW_010934403.1:0-342 GCF_000633955.1 Camelina sativa | reverse complement strand
TTATTGTATGAAAGAGATTGCAGACACCCTTTTTGTCCTTCTGCCCTATGGCTCTCACCTGGCAGAACTAGTAGACCTCCAATTGCATTTGCTGCTAGAACTCATGAGGTTTTACCAACCAGTAATGTTCTTACGTCTCCAAGCATGGGTTCTGTTATAACAATTACTCCGCATGTCTTTCCATTTGAGGAAAGGTAATCTTACCTTGCTTATCCTTCATAGCCTATCCATGTCATTTTTGTGCTACAAAAACTTCTAACTAACTATTACATGTCTCCTCAAACTCTTTATCTGCTTTTATCTGTTGACTGATGTTTATTTACATGTTTTGTTATTCCTGCA
>NW_010934402.1:0-342 GCF_000633955.1 Camelina sativa | reverse complement strand
GAGGTACTTGAGGATAGTTAATTTAACTAAATGTCGCAACCTTTTGCAAGCTCTGCTTAACAAATGTTTCCCCTGATGGAGTTCTAGTGACATGTTCAGGTGGAAGATTCAGTTTGCGTACATCTTCAGGTGTCACCTTCAAAGACAAGAACATGGAATGTTCCCAAATTAAGAAGGTGTATAAACAACAGATGATAAAAGAACTAGCAGTTAAAACGGAAATATCAAAAGAATTACCAAGGTGCAGTAGCACAGATTATATGCCATCATAATTGACGGGTACAGTGAAGCAAAATCCAAAGTTGCAATTGGTTTTTCATAGAAACCTGTTCTTGCTTCTAA
>NW_010934401.1:0-342 GCF_000633955.1 Camelina sativa | reverse complement strand
TTTGGCTCGGGAAAGGTAAATGGCAAAGGCGAAGACAAAGACGGTGACGGCTGCCTAGTAGAAGAGTTGACAACATCTGGGAGATTCAAGAGCTTCCTCACATCAGGACGTCTTAATGCTGCATATATATACACACACAAGTAAAAGATACAAATCAAAACTCTTTAGGATTTGCAAATCTCACGTCTCAAAGAGTAAGAACAATGTTCGGGGGACTTACTTAATCCATACACAAGAGTAAACAGATTGGAGGTAAGCCAGTAACAAAACAATGCCTGCAGGCAAGCATCATTCGTTTGTGGTAAGCAAAATGTAACTTTCGTACGTCTGCAATGCTTATCA
>NW_010934400.1:0-342 GCF_000633955.1 Camelina sativa | reverse complement strand
TTAATCCGTATAAAGCCTTGTGAAGCTTGTAAACCATTCCCATCTTTCCTGCTATCTCATATCCCTGTGGCTGCTCCACAAACACCTCCTCCTGTGATTCTCCATGTAAGAACGCAGACTTGACATCGAGTTGATAGATCCCCCATCCCTTTTGTGCTGCAACTGCGATGATCAATCTCACTGTATCCATCCTGGCTACGGGTGCAAACACTTCAGTGTAATCAACTCCGTATTCTTGCGCATATCCCTTAACCACCAGACGAGCCTTGAACTTGTCCACTTCTCCTCTTTCATTCAACTTAGTTTTGTAAATCCACTTGACCCCAATTGCTTTTACACCTG
>NW_010934399.1:0-342 GCF_000633955.1 Camelina sativa | reverse complement strand
TAGAAAAATGCAGTGGAAAAGAATAATGATGTTACTCTAGAATCCTTGTGTATGTCATGAAGCATAACATTCACTCTTCATGGTTCTTGAGATCATCCGGTGAATGAGTTCGCTTTCTTTTCTTTGCGTCTGACTCACCTAACTGCAAAGAAAAGCCAATCTCATCACCCGAGCTACTAGTCTTAAGCGAAGACAGGTTTTTGGATTCGAGATTCTCTGGTCCATTACTTTTGTGATGGAGTGGGGATCCGTTGTTGCTTGAACTTGGAATGAACTGGTGTTCTTCGATCACGGCTGCTGATTCTAGCACGTCTTCTATTTGGAACTCTGGATGAATGTTTG
>NW_010934398.1:0-342 GCF_000633955.1 Camelina sativa | reverse complement strand
TATGCCCAAGCTGGAGGAAGTGGAAATTGATTCCGTGTACCTTGGTTTTGACAAGTTTGTTACATCAATCACATTTGTTAAGCGGCTTTCAATATGCGTAGGAGCCAATCCCCTTGAGGTAATATATGTTTTCATTTCAATCTCATTTTAGGACACCAGACCAGGTTTTCTTAATGTTGCATGAATCATTTGCCGTCGTGTGCAGGCTTTATACCGTGAGGGTATTGACTTCAATCATCTTAAACATCTTAAGTTGTGTCAATGTGATTATGATTGGTCAAAGTTACTTGCTCAATTACTCAAAGATTCTCCAAATTTACAAGAGCTGGAGGTCTATCTGCA
>NW_010934397.1:0-342 GCF_000633955.1 Camelina sativa | reverse complement strand
TTAGCATTTATTCAATTATCTAAACATATATTCACATAATAAAAATTAAATCTATGAGAAATTATCACAAAATTTTTGATTTTATTAGATTATGTCGTATCTATACAAAATGACATTTACTGGAACATGATTAAANTCATATTTTAATTTATTAAATGGTATGATTCAGAAGCAACAGCGTCTCGTTTATATTAGTGACTCACAAAATTTTACAGTTTTTATAATTTCAAAATTTATAAATAATAAAAAATCATACTCTTATCAACGCAAAAAATGCCTGTAATTTATTTTTAAAAAAAAATTCCAAATCATATATTGTTTTTAAAATAATCATAACATAAT
>NW_010934396.1:0-342 GCF_000633955.1 Camelina sativa | reverse complement strand
TGGACCCTGCTTGTCCTGTGGGAAAGGTTGTTAAAGGGTGGGAACCAGGGTTCGAGAAACGCCTAACGCACCAATAACCTACTGGTGGATTTGGATATCTACAATGATGGGTTAGGATCGATTCCCTGCAGGNGTCATAATGTTGGCTCCTCATCGGGCCTAAGCCCGCATGCCATATATAAAAGGAAGTCCAATATTCGTCTCTCGGGTTGCTACCCTACAGCGCGCCCCCGGATTGTCATCCAAAGTCAATATACCAACCATACTCCCAAGCCACAAAGTCTCAGATTATGGCAGTACAAGGAGAACCAAAGTCCCCCAAGAGTCGTGAGCAAACAATCC
>NW_010934395.1:0-342 GCF_000633955.1 Camelina sativa | reverse complement strand
ATCGTGTTCCATGCCACAAGTTGTCCAACTCCTAGGATACAACATACCACCATTGCTTCAAACTTAGCCTAGTCCATATATTCATCCATCATAATCCAAAACAATTTTGAAACATACCTTGATGAAAACTAAGCACATAATGTAAAATTATTAAACCTCAAGCTTCCGTGGGATGTTCTCAACTTCAATGTCCATGTTTTTTTACTTTCTTTTGGTTACAAGACAAATTAAAAGAAAAACAAAAAATGTGAGCAAAGAAATTTAAAAAGAACAAAGGAAGAGAAAAGAATTAAGAATGATGATGATGATGATGATGATGTGAAAACTCGAAGAATATGTAAT
>NW_010934394.1:0-342 GCF_000633955.1 Camelina sativa | reverse complement strand
AAATCTGGGTGGAAGCGGATTTAACGGCACAATACTAGGTAGCATCTACTCTCTATATAATTATTGAAATGGTTTATGTCATAGCAACTCTTCATCTCTTTAGTTTACATATATGTCCATATTAATTAGAAAACATGCTTCTTTGCAGCTGGGAAAACTTAAAGTAAGCTTATTTTTATTTGGAAATAATATTTCTTCTAAACAAAATATTTTGGCCTTTACTTCCTTTCAGAACTAATGAATTTGACTACCTTGAAACGCTTGAGTCTTCGTGGGAATACCTTTAGTGGGGCTATACATGCAGGTTTGTGTGTGTGATTATCAATTTTAACAACATAACAG
>NW_010934393.1:0-342 GCF_000633955.1 Camelina sativa | reverse complement strand
TGTTCATCAGATTTTATAACCTGGCAGAGTCTGATGTACTGGGAGATCAATAAATCGGATTCAGAGCGAGGTTCCTTGAGAATACCCAGAAATGATCCAACACCGGAAGATGAAGAAACAGGCGGTGTGGGTGTAGTAGATGCGGACGATGCAGCTGAGAACTGTTTCTGATGGACCTTCTTCGCCACAGCAGTAGCCGTTCTCAAAACCCTCCCCGCTTTGATCGCCATGGACAAGCACCACTATGTATCGTCTGTATGAGTGACTCTATCTCCTTTGCTAAAATAATCACTTTTTTTCTTTCAGATCTCGGTTTACGAGTAAATTAAAAAAAAAAAAAAA
>NW_010934392.1:0-342 GCF_000633955.1 Camelina sativa | reverse complement strand
CTTCTAGCTTCCCTTATAGCTGTTCTTGTATTTGAATTGTTCATTTCAGGACACACTCCATGAGTACCTTGGCATGATGATGGCTGTCCAAGGCGCATTTGCAGACAGATCTAGTGCTTTACTGACAGTGCAAACTCTTTTATCAGAGCTTCCTTCGCTGCAAGCAAGAGTTGAAAAGCTAGAGGCCGCATCTTCAAAGGTTTTTGGCGGTGACAAATCAAGGATCCGGAAAATAGAAGAGTTAAAAGAAACCATCAAGGTCACTGAGGACGCAAAAAATGTTGCCATCAGAGAGTATGAGCGGATCAAGGTATTCAGTAATAACTCTATGCATATCACAAC
>NW_010934391.1:0-342 GCF_000633955.1 Camelina sativa | reverse complement strand
TATCTTCTTTCTTTGAGAGCTGTTAGCTAGTTGTGAACAATCTTAGCTGCTTATGAATTCTATCTAAAAGTTTTCTGTTTGATCAGATGCGAATATATTAGAGGTGTATTTGGTTAGATGCAAATATAAAATTTATGTACGACCTTTAGAGTTGAATAGCTTGAAACATATAGAACTGTTAATTAGCATAGTAGTTTCCCTTTATTAAGCAACGCAGAATAATCTTTTTGCAGGTTGGTTGTACGCAGCCTCGGAGAATTGCAGCTATGAGTGTAGCTGCTCGTGTTGCTCATGAGATGGGTGTCAAACTTGGTCACGAGGTATGCTGACTTTTCTTTTGAT
>NW_010934390.1:0-343 GCF_000633955.1 Camelina sativa | reverse complement strand
TAGAAAACTGAAAAAGGTGTCTCTATCCACATTCAAATCAAATGAATCTACGAAGACAAATCATTTGGGTTACTAAGGAATAAAGAAACAAACCTGAGACTTTCCCTACACAGCTAGCTTAAACCAGAACAAAGGCTAAAATGATCCCATGTTCCACAGTTGATGCTATATAACTCTAGTTAGATAATGAGTTTTTTTTTTCTTTCTAATTGGATAGTGTCATTTCTGTATTTTAATATCGCTTTCGCAGAATTTCCAAGATCCATCTTCTTGCTTCTTCAGCTTATAGCGGATCTTGTAAGTGCTACAGGTAATTTACAAAACGCAGTATCAGTGAAGAAGA
>NW_010934389.1:0-343 GCF_000633955.1 Camelina sativa | reverse complement strand
AGACAGAGGAGTTATGCTGATAGGAGGAGGAGAGATCTTGAGTTTCATTTGGGAGACAGAGTGTACCTCAAGATGGCCATGTTGCGGGGTCCGAACAGGTCATTGTCAGAGACTAAGTTGAGTCCGAGGTATATGGGTCCATTCAGAGTGATTGAGCGGGTTGGACCAGTGGCATATAGACTGGAGTTACCTGAGGTTATGCGTGCATTCCATAAGGTTTTCCATGTGTCTATGTTGCGGAAGTGTCTCTGTGAGGGTGAGCAGGTTTTGGCTAAGATTCCTGAGGATCTTCAGCTGAACATGACGGTGGAGGCGAGACCAGTGAGGGTTCTCGAGAGGAGGA
>NW_010934388.1:0-343 GCF_000633955.1 Camelina sativa | reverse complement strand
AAGCTGAAGTTTACTATTCATGGAATATTCATCTTGATGAACCTGTTCGTGGTAAACCAATTTCCGTTAGCAAGAACACGAAGGTCAATTAGAAGAAAAAAAACTCACAAAGAGTCTAAATACCAAGATTTACAAGAAAAGCTTTATAAGACATGCAAAAAACTTCTCAGTGATGCCGCTTAATTATTTCGATGGTTATCGACTTATCGTAGTCACAACTCACAACTATACCTGAATATAATGCACTAGAGCAGAATTCTCATCACTGGAGTTTGAACCTTCATGATGGTAAAAGCATTTTCTTCCTGTTCTGAGCTCTGTAACCCTATTTGTCAGGAACTGG
>NW_010934387.1:0-343 GCF_000633955.1 Camelina sativa | reverse complement strand
GAATTTGGAATGACTCCTGCTCGTTCACCAATATCAGGCACTCCTTACCATGAAGGCATGATGTCCCCGAACTACCTGTTGAGTCCAAATATGCGTTTGTCGCCAATGTCAGATGCACAGTTTTCTCCATATGTTGGCGGAATGGCCTTTTCGCCTTCTTCATCTCCAGGCTATAGCCCGTCATCTCCTGGCTACAGTCCTACTTCCCCTGGTTACAGTCCCACGTCACCTGGATATAGCCCGACTTCTCCCGGTTATAGTCCCACTTCGCCTACCTACAGTCCCAGTTCTCCTGGCTATAGTCCAACAAGCCCTGCTTATTCTCCTACAAGTCCTTCCTATT
>NW_010934386.1:0-343 GCF_000633955.1 Camelina sativa | reverse complement strand
ACCAACAGTTCAAAAGACGAAATAGTTTTTTATATAAACCTAACAAAATTCATCTATAAATTGGATATATCTACATAAAAAATATATGTTTTTCTTATATAAAACTTGAACTTATTAAAAAAATCTAATAATAACTGAACTTATAATTTTGTTTTTTTCTACATAAAAGACAAAAAAAAACATTTGGTCTAAAGTATGGTCCAAAAAATTTGATGCCCTAATGCTTGGCTTCATTTGCTTACCATATGGGTTGGGCCTCAGTCTGGGCCTTGAACCATATTTTATATTTACTCTAAGGTTGTCGTGTTTGTTGGTTATGTTAATACTACTACATCATGAAAAA
>NW_010934385.1:0-343 GCF_000633955.1 Camelina sativa | reverse complement strand
TTAGGCATGTGATAAACACATCCAACCCCCAAAATTACACCGCCCCCGTTCTCTCACCAACCTCCTCTTTCAATATTTTGATTTTTCCCTTGTTCGCAAACAAGTTAACGTGGTACTGATTTCCTCCTCTACTTTTGTTTCTTTGTAGTATGTGTTTTAATAACCGAGTCTATAAAAAAACCCCTCACTTTCAAGATTCTTGTCAGCAAAACAAATCTTTTTTTGTCTTTGAGAAATAGATAAAAAGATATTCTCACACTAATAATGGCCACCGCAACAGGCACCGCTGCTGCTACTTTCAGACCATCCGTTTCAGCTTCTTCCGAATCGACCCATCATCTGA
>NW_010934384.1:0-343 GCF_000633955.1 Camelina sativa | reverse complement strand
TCACGAAATGTGAAACTCTCTGCCTCGATATTGTTTGGTGATTCTTTGTTCATCGTCACCGCTTCCCGTGTTGCTATCTGCCTCCGATCATACGGAACAGCCATCGATGAGCCTTCATCCTCTCTACTTTTGTTGTTCATCGATGGACTCAAGAAACAACTCATTTCAAAAGATTATTCAAAATCTCAGCTAAAAACTTAGGTTTGTAGGATCTTTCTTGTTTAGTTTAAGATGAAAAAATCTTGAGAAATTTCATGATGGGGTTCACAAGAGAAACAAAAAGTTTGACAGAGATACTACAAGACCCTGTTTTAATTTATTTATCCAGACTTTGATTATGTTT
>NW_010934383.1:0-343 GCF_000633955.1 Camelina sativa | reverse complement strand
AATGGAGCGACTATGCCAACTACTGAGCAGCCTTTCCGTTTGAACTGGGCTAGTTTTAGCACCGGTGAGAAGCGGTTGGAGAACAATGGACCTGATCTCTCTATCTTCGTGGGGGATTTGGCTCCGGATGTGTCTGATACTTTGCTGCACGAGACGTTCTCTGAGAAGTACCCGTCGGTTAAAGCTGCTAAAGTTGTCTTTGATGCTACTACTAGAAGATCGAAAGGCTACGGCTTTGTGAGGTTTGGTGATGATAATGAAAGGACCAAAGCCATGACTGAGATGAATGGTGTTAAGTGTTCTAGTAGAGCTATGCGTATCGGTCCTGCTACCCCGAGGAAGA
>NW_010934382.1:0-343 GCF_000633955.1 Camelina sativa | reverse complement strand
GTCGTCGTCATTGTTTCTGCCACTTGTGGTGGAATTGCATTTGCTTGTGCTGGTCAACCGGTTAGTACACACTGCCTTTGCAAAGCTTGTAACTTTCAGTATTATTTTGTTAGAACTGATTATTCAGCTTTCCAACATTGTGGAAACGATTTTGTTAGCTTTTGACTGATCAAACGTCAATTAATTTCTACACTACTTCTATGGCAGGTCATTACTGGGTATCTATTGGCAGGATCTGTCATTGGACCGGGTGGGTTGAGCTTTGTTAGTGAAATGGTGCAGGTAGCTTACAACAGCTTTAGTACTTCAAAATTCCTCTTTTGTTGTCTTCATTGTACATTTG
>NW_010934381.1:0-343 GCF_000633955.1 Camelina sativa | reverse complement strand
TCTTTTCTGATTGCTACATTTTTGTTTATATATACTTCAATTTTAGCAGTAGTCATTAATTAGCTTCTCCTTCCAGTCTATACGCTTTAGTTGTTTTTCTTTTTCTGTCTCAGTGTATTTCTATATTTATTTAATTTTAATGAAATAGATCACTTTATTTGTTAATTACATATATATGTTTTGGATATTTTGAAAGCACTTGTATTTATTTAAAAAATATATTTATAATTTATGTTGAGAAATTAGATACTATATAACTTACTTTTTCGAATTGTTTGACCATTTTATAGTTAAGTTTTGCTGAAAAGTGCATTTACTTCTTCTTCGATCTTCTTCTTTTACA
>NW_010934380.1:0-343 GCF_000633955.1 Camelina sativa | reverse complement strand
TTCACTTATTCTATTGACTATGTCTATTACTTTATCCAACGTTTCTTTCGTGGATGAACACTCGACAAACCGTGTTATCACTCGCGCCAATTTGCTTCTTAGCTTTGGTCTACAAACTCTCATAGATATTTCATCGAACTAATTTAGCTACCTCTATGTACCGCTGCTTTTCTCTTGATGTTGTTTCTACTTTGTGTTAAGCTTCATTATCTTTGCTCCTATGGCTTCTATAAACCTTGTTTAGTTTGATTAATGAAAACAAGTCTTTGTCCAAAATAATAAAATTAGAAATTAATGACCAAATCTTTATGACTGATTCTTAAAATTTATGGGATTATAAAAA
>NW_010934379.1:0-343 GCF_000633955.1 Camelina sativa | reverse complement strand
CTTCCCAAATTAACCGTTTATACTACTCCACCCAACACTCTCGTAAATACTTTTTAAACACTGAAGATCAGAATCCCTTAGAACCCTAAAGCTTTTTTGCAAATTTTTTCCGAACAGACCAAAAGCTGCGTAACTCGGTTGACAAGGTCAAAAGGGAAAGTGTTTTATCCCGGTCAAATCTCTATTTTAACCCTAATAGAAGCCACTAGTTTAAAAAGAGGGTCTTAAGCAAAAAGAGGGATTCTTACTTTGGATCGACACACGGTTTTGTTTCCTCGAATCTTGAAAGTAGTTATTTTTTGTTATGCTCTAAACCTTTCGTGATTGTTTTAAACATGTGAAT
>NW_010934378.1:0-343 GCF_000633955.1 Camelina sativa | reverse complement strand
CCGTGGTAGTTCCATGGGCTTGATTCGATTAGTAACATCGTCATGTTTCTTACTTCCGGTAAGATCATTAACCTGGCTAGGTAGATAGAGAGACACCAATGAGAAAACTTTTCTAGTAAAACAAAAAAAAACTAAAACATTCTTTAGCACCCTGCCCTCTATTATGTAACCTAGAGAAGTGACAAAAAAAATAAAAAAATCTCAAAAACTAAAACATTCATGAGTACCATGCTTCATAACTATACGTTTTTAATATTCATTTGACATTAAATATTTAATCATCAATCAGGATGGTGGTGTACCTATTGCCCCAGTCGGATTCATTCTCAGGTGTACGCATAAA
>NW_010934377.1:0-343 GCF_000633955.1 Camelina sativa | reverse complement strand
GGCGTCATATAATCGTTTTAATAGATCTCTTTTGTTTGGTATTGGGTTCAGAGCCAAAAGAATTTTGCTTATAGTATGATATATGTTTTTCTTAAAACATCCCAGCCAAAAGACGACATGTTTATTTTAAACCAAAGCCTAGTGTTAAAAACCAACCTACCAGAACCTTGTCGGGAGCGTTGATAGCGTAGGTGTTCCAACCTGTAAGACCTGAAGGCAGTGAGTCCGTTGGTAAGCCCATGCGTCTTTCGTCATCGATAATAGCGGTTAGTTTGCATTTTTAGCATTAGATTAAATATAATTTAAACATGGCATCTACGGTTAGGAAGTTGTTTAAGTCTAA
>NW_010934376.1:0-343 GCF_000633955.1 Camelina sativa | reverse complement strand
GAACTGATTAACTGAAGATAAAGTTGGTCATTACCTGTGTCAACAAATATCTTCATATTCATCAGATTCCGCACTCGTGAGTCATGGAAGAATAGAATCCCTTCCAAAAGTATAACATCAGAAGCAACAGAGGGTGGTTCCAACAGATATTAATATGATAAATAAATGATTGTCAGCAACTGCAACACAGGAATAAAGTCGAAGAGGTGCTAACAAGCATGATTAAAATGGGGCATAGTAATGGGAGACGCGGCTTTAGACAATAAACCACATTAATGGTCTTGGAAACAAAAGTATATGCACCTGACGAAAAGTATCAGATCTACGTTGATGGGTCTTAAAG
>NW_010934375.1:0-343 GCF_000633955.1 Camelina sativa | reverse complement strand
TTTATACCTTAGAAAAACATTGTAAACGCTTTTAAAAACCTTGTAAACCATGTAAACACTTTTAAAAATTATTTGTAAACCTTTTAAAAACCTTATAAAAACCTATAAAAATTATAAAAACCTTATAAAACTCTATTAAAACTCTTAACAAATTCTTAACGAATTCTTAACAAATTCTTAACAATTCTCCGATTCAAAACCATTTTACTCTTAACAAATTTTTAACAAATTCTTACCATTTTACTCTTAACAAATTACTTCAAAAAGGTTTCCAACCTTTTAATTTTAAAAACCCTAAACCCTAACCCCTAACCTCTAAACCCTAAACCCCTAGCCCTAAACC
>NW_010934374.1:0-343 GCF_000633955.1 Camelina sativa | reverse complement strand
TCTATCACGGAGGGATGCAACAATTCCATCTTGCTTCTCGGCCCTCGCGGCTCTGGAAAAGCTGCTGTATGGCTCCCTCCTCAAACCATCTTCTACTCTCTCCCTTCTTGGATTTTTTTTTTCTTCTAAATGGGTTGATTTCAGGTCTTGGATCTCGTTGTTGGTGATTTATTGGAGGAGTTCCCTGATTCAGTATCACTGGTATGTGTGATTTTTTTTAGCGCATTTTCTTTTTAATCTCATCCCATCTTATCGTATCTTACACTACCCATCTCAAATTGTGATGCAGATCAGACTGAATGGTCTCTTGCATAGTGATGATAACTGTGCTTTTAAGGTCTGA
>NW_010934373.1:0-343 GCF_000633955.1 Camelina sativa | reverse complement strand
TTGTTATCCTCAAAGCTGATCAAACACTAATACATCAACAATCTTAGTTTAAAAGTTGTTGATGTCGTAGTGTATGATTTGGCTAAGTCTTTTAATTAGTTGAACGTCTTTCTTGGGTTTAATGTATATGCTTAAAACTCTATGCATATATTAATGTTATATTTGTTTCTTGACTTTCTTTCCTTAAGCCAAAAACAAACAAACATTTGGCTAATTTTGTGTGAGGTGTTCATATAAACCTGTTATATATTGGTTCAAGTTATAACTTATAAGCTAAAACTAAACGAGACTAATTGTCTAAAGATAACGGTAGGCTAGGAGTTGTATACAATGTATTTGTTTT
>NW_010934372.1:0-343 GCF_000633955.1 Camelina sativa | reverse complement strand
ACAACTACGGATCATGTGGCCAGAGTCTCGGACTTGACCTCTTACGCAAGCCTGAGCTAGTGGGTAGCAACCCAACTGTGGCTTTCAGGACAAGTCTGTGGTTTTGGATGAACAGCGTAAGGCCCGTACTGGACCAAGGATTTGGAGCCACCATTAAAGCCATCAATAGTCTGGAGTGGAGCAGTGGGAATCAAAGTGCGGTCATGGCAAGGGTTGAGTATTATAAAGACTATTGTAAACAGCTTGGTGTAGACCCTGGTGCCACATTCTTCATTTCTCCTCTGTTTTATAAGTTTCCTTTTGAATCTTTACATTAAAACCAAAAAAAAAAGAAGTCTCCTCT
>NW_010934371.1:0-343 GCF_000633955.1 Camelina sativa | reverse complement strand
CTTTTTTACTAAAAAGTTTATATGTTAAAACGGTCATTTGAATCACTTCCGTATCCATCTTCTTAGCTCGAAGAAATTGGGAAATCCACTTGATGAACTAAAGTCAGCTTTTGTTTGGATCCTATGGCAGTTATGGAAAAACAGGAACAGCCTTCCCGAGACTAGAGACCTACCGCAACATTAGATCGTCACCTTTTTATTGCTTGTAGTTCCTTCTTTTTGTTTTTATGTTTCATCTTTCTTAGGCGATATGCCGATGTCTAACACTCTTTGTATGTGGCGAGATGGCAGAAATAAAATGGAATAACAAGTTCTTTTAGGAAAAAAGGAATCTTATTATTTT
>NW_010934370.1:0-343 GCF_000633955.1 Camelina sativa | reverse complement strand
GTGACTTACTGCGATTGAACCAGAAACAGAGCCGCCTCCAGCATCGTTCTCAAGAAGGTTTCTGCATTTCACATTCTTCTGAAGTAGAATTTTCAAGGTGACAAGCGCTGTAAGAGAACAAAGATGGTAGAATGAGAGATCATATTTGAACTAAGGACATGTGATGTGTAATTCAACGAGTTTTGTAACGTTTATTACCAGACATAGACTCGGCACATCCAAAGCAAAGCGCGAATGTGGCTAAACGTTTCACAAACGCGGCTGCTTTTTGCATGTCTTGATGTCTGTCGTCACACAACATTATCTTCAGAGACTCAGCCAACACTACACCTGAATCCCTGTT
>NW_010934369.1:0-343 GCF_000633955.1 Camelina sativa | reverse complement strand
AGTTGCGGTTTGGCACAAACTTGACCATCCTAATGTCACAAAGGTAAATAGAGATAACCTCCTTAGTGATCTCTTTGTGTGTGTATGTATGTATTGAATGAGTCTATATGGATAATAAAAACAGTTTGTGGGAGCATCAATGGGAACAACGAATTTGAAGATACCTTCATCAGCTGAGACACAGAACTCGTTGCCTCAGCGAGCTTGTTGTGTCGTTGTGGAGTATCTTCCTGGTGGAACTCTTAAGCAGTATTTGTTCCGAAACAGGCGCAAGAAACTCGCTTTTAAAATCGTGGTTCAACTCGCTCTCGATCTTGCCCGAGGGTATGAATGTTATAGAACT
>NW_010934368.1:0-343 GCF_000633955.1 Camelina sativa | reverse complement strand
TTTTGAGTTTCTGGATGTTTGGGATAGCATCTAGGTTGATGCAATTCTGTAGGAGAAGTTCATTGAGACTGGACAGCTCATCGATGGTGGTAGCCAACTCGCTAAGATTAGTTCCTGAGAGATTGAGAGTTTTGAGTTCAGGCTTATCCTCGAAGCACACTTCAAGCATTTCCACTAAGCTCGTAGTGCCGGAAAGATCAAGAATTTGGAGACCTGACAAGGGCTTCAAACTAGGCAATCTTCTCAATTTGGTACAATTGCGCAACAAGAGCCTAGTCAATAAGTGAAGCTTCTCGCCCACCGCAGAGTCCTGGAATATTGGCAGACGCTCTATTTGGCTCTC
>NW_010934367.1:0-343 GCF_000633955.1 Camelina sativa | reverse complement strand
TGTTCTTCCCATGGATGCAAGCCATATTCTTCTAGGGCGACCTTGGCTCTCAGATGACAACCATAAATTTATGAGATGGTTGAAGTTAGTACTATGGTCTGTCACAACAATAAAATGAAGTGGGTAATTGCGACCATAGTACTATGGTCTTTCCAGTCTCCACCAAATGCATCTGTCCCGCGGGTCTGAGTTTTAACTCATTTCATTTCACTGCCCACAAGGCATCAACAGAATCGCCGTGATGCATCTGTCCCTCGTACTATGGCAAACACATCCTCAAAACTCCGCGGGCGTATATTACGAATGCCCCCGACTGTCCCTGTTAATCATTACTCCGATCCCG
>NW_010934366.1:0-343 GCF_000633955.1 Camelina sativa | reverse complement strand
GATGGGAAGCGATTAAGCATGTGAAGGTTCAATACGGCTCTATGGGTTTACGACACTTCAACCTTTTGAAGAAACTCGGTTGTGGAGATATAGGAACAGTCTATCTCGCCGAGCTGATTGGTACAAACTGTTTGTTTGCCATAAAGGTCATGGACAACGAGTTCTTGGCAAGAAGGAAAAAGTCTCCACGGGCACAAGCAGAAAGAGAAATACTTAAAATGTTGGACCATCCTTTTCTTCCTACATTATACGCTCAATTTACTTCGGATAATTTGTCTTGTCTAGTCATGGAGTATTGTCCTGGAGGAGATCTTCATGTCCTCAGACAGAAGCAGCTAGGCCG
>NW_010934365.1:0-343 GCF_000633955.1 Camelina sativa | reverse complement strand
TTAAGAAACAATCCCAACCTCTTGTAGTGAACACTCCATCCCCCTTCGCCGTCTAGTGACAAAACAACATCATGGAATGCAACAAGGGCTGGACGATGGGAGATTGTTATGCAAGAAGTTCCCATAGCTCGAACCTTAGCGGCAAAGCGTTCTTCCATATCAGTTGTCACAGCACTTGTGCATTCATCAAGAATTGCAAATTTGGGTTTGTGGTAGAATAATCTGGCCATCCCCAATCTCTGTTGCTCTCCAAGAGATAACTCATCACCCCAGTTAACCTCTTTTTCCGGTTGGTAGCGATCCAATAAATATTCTAGATCAACCTACAAGCAAAAGTCCACAA
>NW_010934364.1:0-343 GCF_000633955.1 Camelina sativa | reverse complement strand
TACGGCGAGCCAGTCCAGAGCGAGAGAGGTGAACTGTGGGAAAGGTTGTCTCGTATTGGAGTCACTAGAAGAGGCCCCTGGATGTTGACCGGAGACTTTAATGAACTGGTTGATCCTTCTGAGAAGGTTGGTGGACCAGTCAGAAAGGATGCAACATGCACTGAGTTTAGGCAGATGTTGTCAGTCTGTGGAATGTGGGAGATAAAGCATATTTGCTACCAGTATTCTTGGTATGGAAACAGAAACGATGAACTGGTGCAATGTCGGTTAGATAGGACAGTCGCCAATCAGCTCTGGATGGAGCTGTTCCCTGAGGCTCAAGCAGAATATCACAAAAAGATAA
>NW_010934363.1:0-343 GCF_000633955.1 Camelina sativa | reverse complement strand
TACAATATATATATTGTTGAAGATAATGTTTATTTGTTATATTGTTTGCGAGGGATTTTAGTTTAAATTTTTTTGGGAATAAGAATTATTGAATATAAATATAATTAACCATTTGAAGTTTAAAAGATAAATCCAAATAAAAGATATACTTATTTTACTAATCTATATATAATATATATATTTTCTATTGTCGCAATAATGTTTTTTTGGTAAATCAATAATATATCACGTAGTAACAAAAAATAACTTAAGAATTTCCTTCGAAGAGTACATTCCATATTCATATCCAATGAAATCATCATTTTAAAATTTCTAACACCGAATATCGATCGTTGACCTAATT
>NW_010934362.1:0-343 GCF_000633955.1 Camelina sativa | reverse complement strand
AAATATGGATTATTAAAAAAATAAGACATGTATTTGGATATTTCCCTACAACTCCACAATATTTTATTATTTTTTGACATAAAAGGTTGCAGGGAATTCTATGAAGAGATAATGGATTATGGGAGTGTGTGACTTGAACTATNGTGCAGAAATATGACTTTATCTGCTACATTGGAATTCTCAACCAAATGTGTCTTTGTTCCAACCACTGTGTAAGCCCCATACAGGGGATAGGCTGGTTCACTTGAAGAGAATCTTTTCTATGATTATACCCGACAATGTCGTGGATGAGTGGACTCCGTAAAATCCAGTAGATTAAGGGATGGAACATAATCCTGATTTT
>NW_010934361.1:0-343 GCF_000633955.1 Camelina sativa | reverse complement strand
TTGAATGAATGATATGATGATGAACAATGGTGAAAGCAGGGTGTTTCGAATCCCCTTATGCAATTGTAGTATAAGAGGTATCAATCCTAAATGAGTGAATGCAAGCAATCAGGGTGTGANCAATCAGGGTGTGAAATACTTGTCTAAGTTAAGCCAATTATAGAGGGTGTTTGTCACTAACAACCTATTACAGAATGCAAAATGCAGAATGTAAAAGCTGAATGGACAAGATACTAAATGTAATGGAACAGAATGATTATGTCAATAATGAAACTAGAACAAAGATCAAGCTATAGTAATGCATGTAATGAACTAATGCAAGGAAAGTAATGAACAAGAAACT
>NW_010934360.1:0-343 GCF_000633955.1 Camelina sativa | reverse complement strand
GTACTCAGAACAAAATAGATTTCCCATAATGACAAACCGCACCTGCAGTGTTTTGGCAGAAAGGAGATGAATTCAATCAAACTCCAAGTACCAGTTTCTTTTCTATTTAGCATTGTTCTCAATTCATACCTTCTTTTGGATTGGTCCAGTCAACTTCACACAGTGGAGACCGTAAAATCTAATGACCAAAGTGTTCTCAAATGCTCGAACATGGTTGTAATATGCTGCAAGCATCCTCAGAAGCACCTGCATTATATAATTTCATAATAAATTTCATAGCAGCCACACACTTTTAGTCTGGTAACTTTAAAAACAAAACTTACTTTAGTTTCAGATTTCTTCA
>NW_010934359.1:0-343 GCF_000633955.1 Camelina sativa | reverse complement strand
TTAACGCCACTAAAAGTGGCGGCGGGAGCATCCCTAGCACTTGCTTGCGCCTTAAGTATCTTCGGCTTTAAGATAAAGAATGTGAGCTACTCTGCCGCCGCAGCTGCGCATCCAAGCGCCGCCGACATGATCATATCCGGGAAGCCGAGCTCAGCCGTATCCGCTGCTTCCGATATGAATCCTTTGCCAGCTAAGTTCGCATTGCGGTCTCTCTTTGAAGTGAGCTCAATGCTTGCTTCGGCTAAACCCATTCCTTCTCAAAGACCATTCAGTCTCCAAAAGCTCCCTTCTTTGCCTTCAAAAGAAGATATTGATTTCATTAAGGTACAATCTGCAAAACATA
>NW_010934358.1:0-343 GCF_000633955.1 Camelina sativa | reverse complement strand
ATTGGAAGACCAGCTCCAACAGTGGCTTCATAGAAGTAATGTGTATAAGATTTCCTTTGAAGATCTCTCAGTTTCAAGTACTGAGCACACACAAAAAAGAAACATCAGTGGAGTAAGAAACCAACACAGGACAGGAACATTTCCTAATGAGTTTCTCTAACGGATTCAAAAGACGTATACTTGATGAGATGAGAAGAATATAACACCTGATCAAGGGGACCTGAGTTAGCCTTTTTATTTGGGGTAATGACGTGGATTCCCTTCCGTAACCAATCATAGTAACGGCTCGCGATAACAGAGTCTGCTGTACAATCAACCAATACAGAGTTGGGGATAAAATGAT
>NW_010934357.1:0-343 GCF_000633955.1 Camelina sativa | reverse complement strand
TGTAGTAAAATTTGTTTTTTCTTTGGGGGTAAATTTATACTTACCTGTATTGCCAGAAAGTAAAATAAACATAATAGAACCAACTGCAAATTTTGGCTTTTAAATATATAAAAATAAGGTACGTAGCCGGTGGGAATGTAGGGTAACAGAGGATAGGGCTATGTAAATAGTCATGATTAATTACCCAATGATACGTATTGATGAGTGTGTGTATATAAGCCCGTGTCACGGAAACAATATCTTCCTCTCTCTATCACACACACACACAAACAAAAAAAATATCAGAGAATAATAATAAAAAGAGAGGATGAGAATAAGGAGAAGAGAAGAAAGAGAGAATCAA
>NW_010934356.1:0-343 GCF_000633955.1 Camelina sativa | reverse complement strand
GGATGTACGAATCCACCCAACGATCATTGAGTTGGTTGCTAACCAACGAGAAAGGTCTGGATCCGCAGCAGGTTTAACAAAAGATCCATTGATGAATCCAAGTTTCTGTTTAGCCTGCAACGAGTTGGAGAGTTCGGTTGCCCATTCTGAGTAGTTATCTCCTCGAAGGAGAACAGAGGTGATTAAAGCTCCAGGGTTGTCGGATGGATGAAGGTAGTAGGGAGAAGTCTCCGTTGAAGCAGAGGTAGAAACAGGAAGGGCTAGAGGAGAAGAACCGTCGCCGGAAGTAACAGGAGTGCCATCAGGATTAGTAGCCATAGTTGTAGATGCAGAGGAAGCTTTT
>NW_010934355.1:0-343 GCF_000633955.1 Camelina sativa | reverse complement strand
TCTGGTAACTTCTTAGCAGTCCTACATTGAATGATTTCACTCACTTCTTTAGAGACAACCACCTCCTGCTTTCTCTCCTTATTCCTCTGAACAAGCTGGGTCAACATAATTGCACTAACATCCTTAGTATGCAGTGCTCCTTCCTCAGGGCTCAAACCATTTGATACCATTCTCTTGACATAGCGCCTAAGAGGTGGTGAAAGCTTTACTGCATCAATCAAAGGCATCTCAATCATCACCTTGTCCATCATTGCCTTGCATCTTGCTTCCTCCATCTCCTGCTTGGACTTTCTTGACTTGGGAAAAGGAACCTTAGGCTTGTAGACCCTTTCAGCAGCTGGAA
>NW_010934354.1:0-343 GCF_000633955.1 Camelina sativa | reverse complement strand
TCATTGGTGCGGTGGTGGGCATTGCAGAAAGCAGAATGAGGTGTGAACTGAAAACAGAGTTGGTGGTAATGGTTGGTCTCTAGAAGCAGAGGAGAAGCGACCAGAGAGCACTAGCGGGAGAGTCGTGGGGCATAGCTTGTCCCAAGCCATCTTGGTCCCAAGATATATAAAATATGCCTTGGAACCATTTGTCAGCCAAAGGGTCGAAGGGACGGCTGTGGTGGTGTTGGAAGTGGACTGGTCCACGACTGTGACCCCTGTGCTAACTTGTCAGCATAAACTCTAATTGGTGCGTCCTTCCCACCTTCACGTGGCTTTGTTCCCATTAACGTATAAAGTGTGT
>NW_010934353.1:0-343 GCF_000633955.1 Camelina sativa | reverse complement strand
GCCATGGATGAAGAGATAAAGGCTATACAAAAGAATGATACATGGGAATTAGCTTCACTTCCAAATGGACACAATGCAATCAGTGTGAAATGGGTGTACAAAGCAAAGAAAAATTCTAAAANGAAGTTGAAAGATACAAGGCAAGATTGGTGGCTAAAGGATATAGTCAAAGACCCGGAATCGACTACGATGAAGTATTTGCTCCCGTTGCTCGTCTTGAAACTGTTCGACTAATTATTTCATTGGCGGCTCAAAACCAGTGGAAAATACATCAAATGGATGTTAAGTCAGCCTTTTTAAATGGAGACCTTGAAGAAGAAGTTTACATTGAGCAACCTCAAGG
>NW_010934352.1:0-343 GCF_000633955.1 Camelina sativa | reverse complement strand
CCGCATGACTGTTACCTCCTTTCTTACTACTTCCTCCTTCATCACCATTTGATCCAACAGGTTGCTGATATACACTGCCAAGGAGACTTGGGGAGAGTGTCTCAAAATCACCTTGTGCACTTTGCTCAAATAACGCCAGATCAGTGTCATCAACCATTCCAGAATGTAAAACCAGATCCACGAGCTAATTTGGCAATGGTAGGCCACCCTGAACTGGAACCTGCAGAGATGAGTATCTCGAAATGAGAGCACTTAAAAACCAATCTTCATGACAGGTAATAACGTAGGCTTGAATAAAAAAAGTTTGCAATCTTCTACAGGAGAAGGAGCCACTAAACAAACC
>NW_010934351.1:0-343 GCF_000633955.1 Camelina sativa | reverse complement strand
CTCCAATGATTAGTGATCTATATGTATTCTTAATCAATGATCTATACGTATTCTTAAATGATACGGTGGATGAACTGATGCAGAGCTCCAATGATCTCCCATACCGTCGATGAACTGAGGATGGCAAGTTCAACTGACGGTGATGACAATGACGACGATGACGACAGTGATGACGATGGTGATAACGACAGTGATGACGACGGTGATGATGGTGATAACGACGATGACGACGGTGATGACGACGACGATGACTGACCATGATGACGACGAAGACGAAGATGATGACGATGATGACAACAATGACGAAATGACCAGATTTTATCGATCGGGAGAGATACTTACG
>NW_010934350.1:0-343 GCF_000633955.1 Camelina sativa | reverse complement strand
TTGATTCTCAGACATGCACAAAACAACCTGAGAATCTGCCCCTTTCATGGAACCAACCGAGCTTTGTTCCCGGATGCTTGTCGTCACAGCTCGAGACTTTTGAATGGGAAGCATATGGAGGAAGAGAAGAAGAGGAACATTTCTTGGCATACGTCCTAGCCAACTCCAATTTTTTAAAGACTGCAACAATCTCCCTCGGATCCTCATTCAGTCTTGAAGAGAAACAGATGATGATAGAGGGCTTGAAAGACATCCCCAAGGTGTCAACAGAAGCCAAGCTTGTATTCGATATTTGAACATGGTTATGTATTGAATAACTAGATATATATATATATATATATAT
>NW_010934349.1:0-343 GCF_000633955.1 Camelina sativa | reverse complement strand
CTATTGGTCAGAACATATCCTTGATGATTGTGTTGCGGTTCCCATTTTAAGTCCGGGTTTCTCGCTATTCAGTCCAGGAAATATGCTTTCATCTCCAACGCAGACAACTTGGGTGCCGTTGTCGACTTGAGTAAGTTTGCTCTTTTCTTGCTTTGCTTTAGTTGCAGTTGGGGGATAGTAACAAATTTCGGGTGTCTTCAGGAATCCTGAACCACGTAATCCAGAATAAAATTGACTATTGTATGGAGGTCGCTGATGATGCCTTGGATCCTGCTCTCAACTCTTCAAACCTATGGGTTAACGTGAAAGCCCTCAAAAAGCTTCTGGAAGCTGAAGCTCTTAA
>NW_010934348.1:0-343 GCF_000633955.1 Camelina sativa | reverse complement strand
GTCCTTGGCAAAGAAGAAAAGAGCCACATGCTGTTCCTTAGCACCTATATCTTGAAATTGTGCAGGCCATGCACTGAGCCTGGGTACTTCATTCAAGGTAAGTTTTACAGGAAATTGGTTCACCACTTCAACAACCTTAGGTGATGCTAAGGTTGAAAGGTATGCTTGCATTCCGTTATGCATTGTTGATAAATTTCTGCTTTTCTGGACCTCCAAGTCTCCTCTGTTCAAAAGAAGTAGAAGGTTTATCTGCAAGCAATTAAACCAGAAAAGAGATCTTCAAGAAAAGGGAACGAAAACCGTACTGCCAAATGTACTCAGGCTCTGGGATGGCTGAGGTTGT
>NW_010934347.1:0-343 GCF_000633955.1 Camelina sativa | reverse complement strand
CCTTGTTGGTGGGCGGGTTTAAGTCCCATGTTATGTTTGATTCTGGACCTTCGCATAGCTTCATTACTCANTTACTCCAGAGTGTGCAGAGTGTGCGGGGATCAGCGGGGATCCTGGAGAGCGTGCAGGAGTTGTCAGGGTTGCGGGAGGCGAGTTCCTGAGAGTGATTGGACGAGCTAGAGGAATTGATATTCAGATCGCAGGAGAGTCGTGGCCAGCAGATTTGCTTATCAGTCCAGTGGAGCTGTATGATGTTATTCTCGGGATGGATTGGTTGCATCGGCTTAGGGTGCATTTGGATTGTCATCGGGGTAGAGTGGAGTTTGAGCGTTCAGGAGGGAAG
>NW_010934346.1:0-343 GCF_000633955.1 Camelina sativa | reverse complement strand
TATTTTTATAAAGTTTGTAATTTGCGCATACATTACTTGAAATGAAGGAATCCAAAACTTGTAAAATCGTTGTAGTTCTTTAATTATGTGATTTCGCAACTTAAACTAATAAAAGTTTTAATTGATCACTAACTACTATGTATTAATTTTACTAGCATTGTTAGCAAGTGCATAAATCTAATCCAAAAGACATAAATCCCCTATATAATAAAACGGAAGTACACAACATTGTTTTGTAGATTAATTGGTTATACATTAATGATAGATTAATTGGTTACAAATAGGTAGGTTATACTAAAAAAATTAAAGAGAATATTCTAAAGAATCATATCATCTAACTTAC
>NW_010934345.1:0-343 GCF_000633955.1 Camelina sativa | reverse complement strand
TTACTGAATCATGTGGGTCAGAGGAAATAGCCAATCTTGAAGTTGAAAATGTAGCTGTCTCTGATCCTTTTAAGGATGGTAGTTTTGAGAATCTGATGGAGGCTGTGCGAAATATTCTTTCTGAGAGGCTTGAACTTCGGTCTGTGATTGATAAGCTAAAGTCGGACTTGTCGAGTAAATCAAACGATATGGAGGAACTGGCGCAGCAAAGCCTTCATTCCACTTCACTTCGAGAGTTAGTTGGGAAGGTTGAGGGTGTTCTGGAACTTGAAAGTGGAATTAGTTCTGAATCTCCTAGTTCACATGTGGAGTTTCTTGTTTCCCAACTTGTTCAGAAGTTTAT
>NW_010934344.1:0-343 GCF_000633955.1 Camelina sativa | reverse complement strand
CTCCCTCCTTTCCTCTCTTTGGAAGATCTTGAGAGATTACGGCTGCAGGAGCATTTCAGCGACACTAGATTGGTTACGAAGATGCGGAGTGGTATCGTTGTGAGTTACAAGGTAGTGTTGGTGATTAATCACTATCGTACTCAAGTCGGTTTTGTGATTTACTCATCTGACACAGGGAAGTGGGAACATCAAAATGTGACTTGTCCTCTTCATCATCGCTGGTTAGGTCACCGCAAGTCGATTGCTTTGAATGGGATACTTCACTGGTTTTCAAGCCTCATCTCTTCTTTTATGGTCTATGATTTCTATGGAGGTAATGTTGATGATGGGTGTCGTATCATAT
>NW_010934343.1:0-343 GCF_000633955.1 Camelina sativa | reverse complement strand
TGTCCCCCACCAGGGTTTCAGACTAACCAAGGCCAAGAACAAGACCTCAGAGCAATGATACAACAGCTGTTGATTGTGCAAACCAATGGGAAGATTGAGGCAGCAAATAGAATTGCTGAGCTGAACAAGAGGATAGATGATATTTACAGTGAACTTCATGTCAAGTTTGACACACTGACATCCAGGATTATGACTATGGAGAATAAACAAGCTTCTGCCCTAAAGCATGACTATCACAAGGGCAACGCTATTGTGCAAAGTACTGAATTTGCCAATGCTATCAATCTTCGCAGTGTAAGAGTCTTACCAACACGGCTAGGAGCACATCCCAACACTGAGGACA
>NW_010934342.1:0-343 GCF_000633955.1 Camelina sativa | reverse complement strand
AGTAATCTTGAGAGCTTGCATTAGCCAAAGCTTCAATGTTGTAATCTTTATGTATTACCGATGACATACCCGATGATGAAGATGACATAATCTATAAAAACAAAACCAAAAAAAAAATTAATAATAAGTCGACGATGAAGTTAATCAAAACCAACAGGATCATAGATGTTTGTTTAATACCTTGGTCGACGTGGTCTCTCGATTCTGCTTCGTTAATTCATCGATTAGTTGATCAGTTAGGATCAAATCTTCATTGGGGTTATATTCTTCTAATACTACCTCGTCGACATCAAAATCGTTCAGAAAAACATTTTCTATATCTTCTTTAGTTTCGTAGCCATTG
>NW_010934341.1:0-343 GCF_000633955.1 Camelina sativa | reverse complement strand
TTTTTTTTTATATATGTATATATAGAAAATAGCATGTTAATATAGAGATAAATTTCAGAAACTATCATGTTTTGTTTGTAGTTCATATTCAACCTGACTTTCATATATATTAACCCAACATAAGCAAAGATTTCACCAATGCCATTACTGTGTACAGCCAAAATCGTTTATGGCATTCACCTAGATTTAGAAAGAGACCCTTCAGTATTTTCTTCTTTATTTACTTGCTCCCTTAGCCGAAAAATTCTTTCTTCGTGTCCGGACTTAAATGGTTTTTGGCATTAACTATTTTTCTTTCCCCTCTTAATACTTGGCCGAGTATGCGAATTAGCTTTCTTTATCC
>NW_010934340.1:0-343 GCF_000633955.1 Camelina sativa | reverse complement strand
CGGGTGGTGTATTGCGAGATCATTTGGGTAGTTGGTGTGGTGGTTTTGTTCTTAACATTGGCATATGTTCCGCTCCATTAGCGGAGTTGTGGGGGATATATTATGGTCTTTATATCGCATGGGGGAAGAATATTCAAAGGTTAGAGGTTGAGGTGGATTCAAAGTTGGTGGTGGATTTTTTAACAATAGGGATCAGTGAGTCTCATCCCTTGTCCTTCCTGGTACGCTTGTGCCAAGGCTTTATATCTAGGGACTGGATAGTCCGTTTCACACATGTGTATAGAGAGGCGAACCGTCTTGCAGATGCGCTAGCCGACTATGCTTTTACGTTACCCTTGGGTTT
>NW_010934339.1:0-343 GCF_000633955.1 Camelina sativa | reverse complement strand
TTTTTTTTACATTAAATTTTGATGTACAAACTTTTGTATAAATTTTATGCTTAATGAAAGAAATGGTTAAAAAAATCAGATTCCATGTAACACCCGCAAACCGGATTTCCTGTTTATGGATCGATCGACGCTAGGGGAGGGCATCGATCGATGCTAGTGGTTGGTTTGCGTGCGTGTTAATTCTAATTTCTCTGGTTTAGCATGGTCTAACAGGACAACTTTAGGGTTTATATATAAGGTTGAAGTTGACCCCTTAGAGCTGGGGTTAGCCGTTTTGTCGTTCTAAACACTTAAGAAGAAGAGTTTTCTCTCTAGAAGTTCATGTGAGCGTTCTTGAGGATTT
>NW_010934338.1:0-343 GCF_000633955.1 Camelina sativa | reverse complement strand
GCCAAATCAGAAACTAGGGTTTCCGGTACAGTGTCCCTACAAAAGTCCGCCTAATTTAAATCCCTACAAAGCAAACTTTAATCTCACAGGTCACAACCAAACAAAAATTACTCTTTTTATCCCCCAATCTAATCTTTTAGCCATGTGAAACCAAAACAACAAAAGAAGAAAAAAGCTAAATCTAAGAACAAAGTGATGAAAAGACAACCCAACAACAACAACAAAAAAAAGTGAGAAATCTTGATTTTGTTATCTTCTCTAATAAAAAGGAATCAAGAATCGATAAAGAAGAAGCTCAACAAAATTCACCGGAGATCCGGCGTAACGCCGGCGGTGAGATGAG
>NW_010934337.1:0-343 GCF_000633955.1 Camelina sativa | reverse complement strand
GGGAACCAAGAGGAAGTGGGAGGCTACACAGAAGCCGAGTGGTGCAGGTTGCTTTGGTTGTGGGAGCAAGAATCACAGGANAGGATCACAGGGTTGCTAGTTGTCCCAAGAGGAGTGTTCCGACGACAGGACCTCGAGTATGTTATCATTGTAGGGAGACAGGGCACATCAGGCCTTTTTGTCCCAAGTTGCAGCCGGCAGCAGTGGCAGCGTTGCAGCAGGTGCAGCCTGGAGGTCAGCAGGTGGCACGGATTGAGCAGGGGCCACGGGTTTACACGACAGCAGAGACTGGTGGGACCAGTGCCGGGGCGATCACATGTATAATTTCTGGTACTTAATCTTT
>NW_010934336.1:0-343 GCF_000633955.1 Camelina sativa | reverse complement strand
CTTGGAAGTGTTCTTCTTCTCAACCTTAACAGATTCCTTCTTCTCAACCTTAACAGATTCCTTCATCTCAAAGAGTGGAAGATTCTCTGATATCTCATCTTCTTCCTTCTTCTTATTATTTTTGACAGTGTACACCTTCCTCACCACCCTTTGAACTGGAAATTCATCATGTGATGTCTGCTTCATCTCAACCATCCATGACTGCAACCAAACAGAAACATGATAAGTGAAAAAAAAATCAGAATGTGATAAGTATATGATAGACATGATAAGTTTTAAAACGTGAAAAAATCAGAACGTGAAT
This sequence comes from Camelina sativa, assembly GCF_000633955.1. Taxonomy (NCBI): domain Eukaryota; kingdom Viridiplantae; phylum Streptophyta; class Magnoliopsida; order Brassicales; family Brassicaceae; genus Camelina; species Camelina sativa. Next base: position 39 of record NW_010934336.1, on the reverse strand, counting down.
AACTCTTTTTTATTCTAAAATCAGAAACATGATAAGTTT
>NW_010934335.1:0-343 GCF_000633955.1 Camelina sativa | reverse complement strand
GAGTTTCTCGTTTTGTTTCCAAAAACTTCTGGTCAATGACTTTTATTTACCAATCAATATTTCTATCATTATTTATGTAACAAAATTGTGATTATATAATAAAATTAAAATCTATTAAAATAATGTAATAAAAAACAATAATTTATTAGTAACTAAACAACCGATAAATTTATTATTTAATATAATACCTAAATAAGACCAAAGAAAAAAATTTGGTAACAAAATAGTAATAAAATATTAGGATTAATCGTTGACTGAATATATTATAATATTCTAACGGAGAAAACTAATTTATTAGTAGTCGATCGATCAATAAAATCATTGTTTAAATAAAGTAAATAAC
>NW_010934334.1:0-343 GCF_000633955.1 Camelina sativa | reverse complement strand
AATAGTTTGTGTATATATGTAGTTAATGCACGTGATTATATAGAAGTATTTATTTATTTATTTCACCAAATTATATGTGTACAAATAATAATAATAAGCTCTTCTCTTGGCTAGGAGAAGAAATAGCGGTCCATAAAGAAAACGTGGGGGAGAGGTGTGAGGTGTGAAGAAGAGGAGACCCAACCCAAGACTCTCTTTTGCTTCCACTGTATATTAGCTTTTTTTATTTATTTATTTATTTTACATTTATTCAAAAATATAGCACTATAGAAAGATAATGATATTAAATGATTTTGTTTTCAAAAATATAATTTATCTTTTACTTTTGATAAGATATTTTTTT
>NW_010934333.1:0-343 GCF_000633955.1 Camelina sativa | reverse complement strand
TGATGCAATGTTCAAGCAAGTGGAGGAAGCTTTCAAAAGATGCAAGGTTCTAAACAAATATTTTTCATTTTTTTCCAAAGATTGGTCTAGCAACANTCTAGCAACAATGAACAGTGATTAAGGGCTATAGGTTCAATCCTAAGGTTTGGCATTTAAACAAGGTTGTTTTAATCATTGTCCCCTAAAATGCATATGCAACAATCCTATATGAAGCAATCTAGTTCTCTCTGCTCCTCTTCTTGTTCACGGCTCTCCTCCTCTCAATCTCAATCTTCTTCCTCAGCTGCTCTCTCGGTTACCTTCTCAGCCTTTTTAGAGGCTGGTCTCTTCCCTCTTGCAACCG
>NW_010934332.1:0-343 GCF_000633955.1 Camelina sativa | reverse complement strand
TGCCTTGACTATTGGAGCTAGGTAGTTCAAACCATCTACTGCGAGAAGCCCANAAGATGATAATCAACATCTCATCTGGTAGATGAGGCATTTTTTGAGACGCAGACGCCAGCTTGCTGTGGTTTTTAAGTAGGAACTGCAACTTGTACAGAAGGGTGTTTGAAGAACTCAAAGTTCAGGTTGCACTCAGTGGGACTGGTAATTATAATTTATAGAACGCTAACGAGATACTTATTTCGCTAACACCATACACGTTCATTGTTGTAATGTGCCAAGACATACGTCACTTACTACTATTTAATTAAAACTCGCTGAGAAATAAATCACATCACGTTTATGGTAA
>NW_010934331.1:0-343 GCF_000633955.1 Camelina sativa | reverse complement strand
TGTATTTTTGGACTAAATAAATGTCATAGTTTTTTTCCTTACTATAACCACATCTTAATGTTTTATTACATTATGCATTTTATGATTTTTATCATATAATAACAGTAAATATATCAATAATTGTTTTTAATAAGAAAAAAAAAACCAATGATCATGCATGCCCTATGATTGTGGCTGCGGTTAGGCAACAACGAGGTGGCTATTCAAAGAAAGAATAAATAACCTGCAAAGAGAGTGGACGTTTCTTAGACATCCTGAAGTAGCTTATATGTGTGGTGGTTCTTGGATTAGACACATGACGGCGTCTTCGGAAGGAGAAGATTCTTGTAATGATAGAGACAAT
>NW_010934330.1:0-343 GCF_000633955.1 Camelina sativa | reverse complement strand
CCTATGCTGACCCCTGCAAGTGTTATCAATTTCGTCAATTGTCTTACCGTTTTAGTGATTAAATGAAATGTATTAATTAAAAAAAAAAACGAATACGTACATTCACTCCCACATCATCAATAAATTACAATGTTATTAATTTATGAAATTCACTACTTTAACCCAACAAAACTTATTTTTAAAACATGTTTTTATTTAAACCAACTATCACCCAGTCAAGAAACAATGTACAAATTTCTTTTAAATCAGAGCATTTTACAATGATCAAGTCATGTTTTACTCTTTTAAACCAAGATACAGTGTCATATTGTGTAATGTATCCCAATATCTATATATATATATA
>NW_010934329.1:0-343 GCF_000633955.1 Camelina sativa | reverse complement strand
GTCAAAATATGTAACAATCCAAAGCATTTGACTAATTGCAAGAGTTCTGGTTGAATTGAATTGTTTAGACAACACTTATACCCATTTTGTACCGAAACAGGCTAAAACTGAGAAAACATTGATTCAAAGCAGTAAACAGCTTTAATACTGTTTATAGGGTCAAAATATGTAACAGCCCAATGCATTTGACTAATTATAAGAATTTGGGTTGAATTTGGAGTGTTTAGACAAAAATTATACCCATTTTGTCCCCAAATAGGGTAAAACCGAGAAAACATTGATTTGAAGTAGTAAGCAGCTTTGTTAATGTTTCTGGGTGAGAATGTGTGACAATCTAATTCAT
>NW_010934328.1:0-343 GCF_000633955.1 Camelina sativa | reverse complement strand
TTGACCACCTATTTCACCAAAATGCATTTATCTTTTCGGTCAAGGATTCTGAGAAAAATCCAGAGTTAGGCGTGCTTAAACTGGAGTAGTTTCAGGATGGGTAAGTTTCGAGAAACTGATTGTCGGAACTGTACGAGTAAGGACAAAACACAGGGAAATACCATATGGTGATTAACAGAGGACGGTAAACAAGTCTTTAAAACCTTCTGAACGTAGCAAACCGACCGTCGGATATGGATGGGCTCAAGAAAGTAGATCCATAGACTGGAAGTTGACAAAGAACCCACTAAGCAAAATGACGGCCGAAACATTACACTCAGACACTTTTGATGCTGCCTTTTTT
>NW_010934327.1:0-343 GCF_000633955.1 Camelina sativa | reverse complement strand
CAAGATATAAAATCATTGATAATTATTTTCAAGATACAAAAATCATTGATAATTATTTTCAAGATACAAAAATCATTTATAATTATTTATAATCATTTATAAATATATATATTTATCTTGAAAATATTTATAAATGATTTTTGTATCTTGAAAATAATTATCAATGATTTTATATCTTGAAAATAATTATAAATGATTTTTTATATCTTGAAAATAATTATATATAAATAAATATATATATATTTATCTTGAAAATAATTATAAATGATTTTTGTATCTTGAAAATAATTATCAACGATTTTATATCTTGAAAATAATTATAAATGATTTTTTATATCTTGAA
>NW_010934326.1:0-343 GCF_000633955.1 Camelina sativa | reverse complement strand
CGTGCCTCCGGAGCCGGTCTCGGCGGATGAGAATGGAGAAGGTGCGGGTTTGAATTCCGTACCTGAGATCGGTGATGTGGTTGAAGGGGGAGCTCCTGTTGATGTCGTTGTTTCCTCGGAGCTGTCTCCAGTGGTAGGTAGAGGAGGAGGAGAAGATGCAGCTTTTGATGTTCAGGAGAGGGATTCGGTTGGTGGTGAAGCTACGGCGGTGGAACCTTCTTCGGTGGTTGGGGAAGGAGGAGAAGAGGAAGGTACGGCTTCAATCGTCAGAAAAGGGGATTTTTCGGTTGAAGGCAGTGATTCAAAAGCTAATTTGTCAGGAGATAGACCTGAGGAAAACAAA
>NW_010934325.1:0-343 GCF_000633955.1 Camelina sativa | reverse complement strand
ATACACAACTTACAAATATATTCTGGTTTATTTCTTTGGAAATTTTGTAGTGTGACACGAGCGATGTGTTCTTCTCGTACTTGCCATTAGCACATGTCTATGATCAAGTCATGGAGATTTACTTTTTATCTAGAGGCTCTTCTGTTGGATACTGGCGTGGCGTAAGTAAAAATGTTGCTTTTAATTTTTTTTGTTTGAATCCTTTTTGATCTTCTATTTTTTTACTTAATTTTTGTCCATTATCTTTTTCCTGTGACAGGACATACGGTACTTGATGGATGACGTTCAGGCTTTGCAACCTACTGTGTTTTGCGGTGTTCCACGAGTTTACGACAAAGTTTAT
>NW_010934324.1:0-343 GCF_000633955.1 Camelina sativa | reverse complement strand
GGATGATGGTCCTAATTATGATGGCGTGAGAAAGGTATATGTTACTTACATTAGCACTCTTGTAAGAGGTATCAATGTTGACAACGAAAAGGACGGCCAAGTTGTAACATGTTACCATGGTATGAAGAAAGGAGATTAGGAGGAGGTACCAAATCATTTTGAACTCTTAAACATGTTACATGATGCTTAGTACTAGTACATGCGGATGTAGTATGGAATATGGAGTATGGACCACGTGGTCACATAACATGATCCCTTGACGTCTAACTTTTTAATATCCAGGTGATTATTAAGCTCATTACAATACTCCTAGTCTACTATATAAAATAAAAATGTATTTATG
>NW_010934323.1:0-343 GCF_000633955.1 Camelina sativa | reverse complement strand
GGTTACAACTTCTCCAGGTGATGAAGCAAAAGCATCCGAACGAGTGGCCTTTAAACCTCAAGAAAAGAAAGTATTTTAAGACTTGCTTCTTATATAAGCAAAGTAATATAGTAAGGTCTGTTTTTGTTACCGTTACACTATAGTCTTCTTCTTTTGGTGTGAGATGGTTAGATTCATGTAAATAGACACCGTACATGGATATGGAAACGGTTCGATCAACGATCATAGCTCCCTGAAAAGGTTAAAAATCAATACGAGAATATAATTTGACAATTTGGAATGTTTTGAGGAGTTCACTTACGCTAAGCAAGACAGCCATATCCAGAGCATACGCATCTCTGAA
>NW_010934322.1:0-343 GCF_000633955.1 Camelina sativa | reverse complement strand
TGAATACAAAGACTATACAGCAGAGAAGGCGACGGAAGGGAAAGATGTGGGAGTGAGTAAGATTGGTGAACTAAAGGATAGTGCGGTGGACACGGCAAAGAGAGCTATGGGTTTCTTGTCTGGCAAGACAGAGGAAACCAAACAAAAAGCCGTTGAGACCAAAGACACGGCCAAGGTAATAAACTTGCAGAATATTTTATGTGTTTAGATATGCACAGTTGGTTAGTAAAATGACGTTTATTGCTAATTAATAGGAGAAGCTGGACGAGACCGGAGAAGAAGCGAGGAGGAAGATGGAAGAGATGAGACTTGAGGGCAAAGAACTTGAAGAAGATGCTTCTAG
>NW_010934321.1:0-343 GCF_000633955.1 Camelina sativa | reverse complement strand
GAGTGAGAGAGAGAGAGAGAGACGAAGGAGACGATGACAAGCAAAGACGAGTTTTCTCGAGATCGAGTTGCGATTCGCTGCGCCAGAGCTACGATGCTTCTCTACTCACTCGCATCGTCTCGCAAAATCGATACCGCCGGCGAGGTTTTAGATCCTTTCCGAATCGATCTTTTTTTTTTTTTTTCCAATTTGCTACAATGTATCCGTAATTACGAAATTGCCATGCGAAATCGAATGAAGCAGGAGGAAGGAGAGACGCGCAAAGAAGAGATAGAGGAGCTGACGATGAAGCTTACCATGGAGAAGAAGAAGACGAATCGGATTAAGCTTTGCGGTTTGATGG
>NW_010934320.1:0-343 GCF_000633955.1 Camelina sativa | reverse complement strand
TCATATATCATCATTGCATACATCCACCATCATTCACCACACACAAAAAGAATATGTTTCAGGGCCACCAAGTCTTTGTTAAGCTGGTGGAAGGTGATGAATCAGCCCAAGAGCATGTGTGTTAGTGCCAAGTTGTTGATCGGATGTGCACAAGACTTTAAGGAAGGTCAAGCACAAGGTTGCAAGTGAAATGATGAGATGTCAGCTCATCATCAAGTCAAGGGTATGGGGGAGATCGACTTTCAAGTGACTTCACCGCACCTCACAGTCTATGGTTTCAAATTCTCGGCAACAAGCAAAAGCTTTGCCGATACGTCTCAAAGATCGGCTCGGACGAAAGCCT
>NW_010934319.1:0-343 GCF_000633955.1 Camelina sativa | reverse complement strand
TAGATGTCTGGTTTTGCATCTCTTTTTGTTACAATGGAGCTGCAACAGTCAATCAGGTGGTGTTAGATAAATTGCTCTACCTTGATATAATGTGATCTCACTTCAGAGAGAAGTATTGGAATGTCATTCTATGTGTGGATCGTGACAAGATGCGAAACTTGAAAATTCAAACCTTCAAGAAGAGTTTCTGCAACGAGGAAGAGATAAGTGAGTTATAAGAAGAAGTCACCTGATGAGGAGGAAATGTTTGGTTAATGATATATGTGCAAAGCAAGTTATCTTTTTTATGTGCAGACGAAGGATTTAGAGATTTTGGTTTGTTTAACAATGTTTTCTTAAGAAA
>NW_010934318.1:0-343 GCF_000633955.1 Camelina sativa | reverse complement strand
GTTAGATTCAATGTTATTAACGGTGGATGATCAACTATGTAGTGATCCTCATTTTTATGGAACAACCAATGAGAAGCTATTATCTTTTTTGCAACCTTTATATATTTTTATAATCTAATTTTACTTTTCTTTGTTCAATATATTTATTAATAATTTATGTTTACAGTTATAAGTTATGAAATGATTGATTAAATATGAAAAATGTAATTATTATATAATTTTAATTTATTATAATGATTAATTTTTTTGGTTTGGGGTTAAAAAAATTGATAAGATTTTAAATACCTAGCTTTTTAAAAAAATATTTTTATGTAAAGTATTTATGTGAATATAGTGACTCAAA
>NW_010934317.1:0-343 GCF_000633955.1 Camelina sativa | reverse complement strand
TGCATCTTTAATCGGGACAAGCAACAGTATCGTCACAAGCAAGTCTTTAGGTAAAGCGCTGATCCTGTCTTCACAAACTGTCTCTTCAATTTTGGTTTCTGCCATCTTCACGAGGAAAAAAACCCTAGGGTTATGTAAAAACTCAAAACCTATCAGTAAAAAGGATTTATATAAAAGTAAACACATAAAAGGAAAAAAGGAAAATCTAATTTTATTGAGAATTTTTTTTTTTTTAACCAATTTTGTTGGGAATTATATTTGTACTTAATATATATTAATTCAAAAAAGGAGTAAAATTTCATTTTATCCTATGAAAAAATGAACCAGAAATTTATTAATCTTA
>NW_010934316.1:0-343 GCF_000633955.1 Camelina sativa | reverse complement strand
CCACATTCCCATAAGCTTGTGGTTTGGTTCCCTTGGCATGTGGAAAAAGTGCTTGAATTGTGGATGTTTCTCAAACCAAACCCTCTCAGAACTAGTCAGTGGATGCTCTAATTTATCAAACATTGTCAAAGTTTCAAAAATATGACACCTTATCGATAGCTTGATTTTCTTGTTGTATTGACTAGGCTTGAAGTGCATTCCTAAAGGTTGCATCGATTCTGTTTCCTCCTCCGATTCCTGCAACAGTATCAGTTTTTCATGAGTTCTACCAGTTATACACCAACTAGTTGTACCAATTCTACTAGTTCTACACCCAATAGTTGCACCAGTTCTACCAGTTCTA
>NW_010934315.1:0-343 GCF_000633955.1 Camelina sativa | reverse complement strand
GATTTGGAGGATAATCAGTTAACTGGTCGCATACCATCCACTCTCGGCAATCTCAAGAATCTTCAGTTCTTGTAAGTGATACTTCTCCCTCAGATGTCTTGTAACTTGTTTGACAACTTTGGAACAAAGAATAATAAAGATCATGTCTTTGTTTCTATGTTTGGCCAAGCAGGACCCTGAGTAGGAATAATTTAAACGGGACTATCCCGAATTCACTTACGGGACTATCAAAACTGATAAATATGTGAGTGGTTGTTCTGTTTGATTTCTTTTCTCCTTATGTTTGAAAACACTTAAGTGTCTTCAATGCTGTTGCTTTAACTACTTTTGCAGTCTGCTCGAC
>NW_010934314.1:0-343 GCF_000633955.1 Camelina sativa | reverse complement strand
CACCTTGATTAGTGTTACTTGTACTAGCTCCACCTTGATCTGAACTAGCATCAACACTCTCCATGCTTATATCAAAAGTACCCAATGGATTCAACTTCAAGTCCTTGTACAAAAAATCCTCTCTGAAAACCACGTTTCTACTTATTACACACTTTCCTTCGTCGAGTAACCACACTTTGTATCCTTTAACACCTTCGGGATAACTCGTAAAAACTCCCTTTTTAGCTCTAGGATTCAACTTCCCCTGGTCCGAATGCACATAAGCTAAACACCCAAACCTCCTAAGTGTTGTCAAGACTGGTTTTACCGAGGTCCATCTCTCCTCAGGCAACTCGAAGCCAAT
>NW_010934313.1:0-344 GCF_000633955.1 Camelina sativa | reverse complement strand
TTTCAAACATTTTTAAGAACGTGATAGCAGTAGAAAGTTACATCAAATTGTTTGACTCTATATCTAAAAGAATTTAGCGTACCATTTAATATAATTAGTAAGAAAGAATTTCCGTGGATAGTATTTTATGTTAATAGTTTAAGATAATTAATCCTGACCTAGATTACTCTAAACATAAAATCTTTATAATTTATATATTTTTATGTATAAGTATAGATTTATATTCTTATGTATAAGTATAGAAATAAATTAAAAATAGAATTACTTGAAAATCTATGCAATAGAACAGTAATATCTACACAACTAATCTTGCACATAAATAGTATACCATGTTTGTATAAACT
>NW_010934312.1:0-344 GCF_000633955.1 Camelina sativa | reverse complement strand
GCTTTTGATTCAGTCCAGTGGTCTTTCTTGCTCAATGTCCTAAAGGCTATCAATCTACCTAGTGCTTTTATACGTTGGATTGAACTCTGTATTGGCTCGGCTTCTTTCTCAGTTCAAGTAAATGGGGAGCTAGCTGGCTATTTTCAGAGTACACGAGGTTTACGTCAAGGATGTTCGCTATCTCATTACCTCTTTGTCATTTGTATGAATGTTTTATCTCTTATGCTTGACAAAGCTGCAGTTGATCGCCGTATCGGTTATCACCCTCGTTGCAAGTCTCTCAATCTCACTCACCTCTGTTTTGCGGATGACATTCTTGTCTTCACGGATGGCCGCTCTACCTC
>NW_010934311.1:0-344 GCF_000633955.1 Camelina sativa | reverse complement strand
GAACTGGCGTTTTTGTTGAGAGGAGTTGATTGTGAAGTTGTTTGGATTACTAATCAGAAACCAGTTGAAGCTGATGAAGTGATTAAGGTTTTAGAACACAAGATGTTGGATCGAGGAGTCCAGGTTCGTATTTTTTAGCTAAACTCCATAGTTTTTTTTTTCGTTTGATTCTTATCATAATTGTTGTTACTGATCCAATCTTTGTGAATTATTCAGGTCGTATCAGCAAAGAGTCAGAAAGCCATAGATATAGCACTTAAGTCTGATTTGGTTGTTTTGAATACTGCTGTTGCTGGAAAATGGCTTGATGCAGTTCTCAAGGACAATGTTCCTAAAGTTCTTCC
>NW_010934310.1:0-344 GCF_000633955.1 Camelina sativa | reverse complement strand
GTCTCGGACCAAATACATAAATGGAATTCTCTTGAGTTAGTGAAGAATATTTTAAATGTTTCTTCACATAAATTAGTAACATATTTTTAAAAAATCCCTTTGGCATGTGCTATATATATTATAAAAAAAAAACATAACATGCACATTCTAGTAGTTACAGTATACCGCTTAATGGTGAATTATGTTGTAAAAAACAAGTCGATGATTTGAGTTCGTGCAAATATTGTATCCATGGCTTTTTTTTGTTGTTGCGACTTGTCTCCTTGTATGAATAGGCGAGCCGGCGACTGCGACTGACGACTAAAGCAATTCCATTAATGTAAGTTTTGAATCTAACATAAAAA
>NW_010934309.1:0-344 GCF_000633955.1 Camelina sativa | reverse complement strand
TTGAACTTTAAGCCCAAATCTTCTTTTATATACAATCTTCCAAACAAACATTTTATACATATGAGTTATTCTTACTCTCCTTATAAAACTTTCTCTTTCAACTATTCTTCTTAGTATGGTACTTCAATACTATTTTATATGTAAGATACTTTTATCAACATACTTTACACTTGTTCTTGTACATTTCTCTTAACAAGAACCACTTGTAAGTGCAGAAGAGATAAGAGACACACAAATTTTCTTTTAACGAGGTTCAGCAAATGCCTACATCCTCAACTTTTTTTTGAAAATATTTCATGAACACAATTACAATTAGTGTTCAGTCTCGGATTTACACAACCCTA
>NW_010934308.1:0-344 GCF_000633955.1 Camelina sativa | reverse complement strand
TTTAGATAATCGATTTTTAAACTATATTTTTTTGTTGATATTATTGCAATTTAACTCTAAATTTACATGAGCAAATTTGCATCTAAGATTTGAGAAGTGGGGTGTATGTTTAATATAAATAAAATTATTGGGTGTGTTTCGTAATAGTTAAAAATATGAGGGTGTAAATTTCAAAACTATCAAAAGATTAAAAACACCTCCTCTCTTGAATCTTCTTAAAACCTAGAAGCCTCTCTGACTCTGAGCTTTCTTCAGATAATCAGACACAAACTCCGGTATCGACGAACGAAACTAACTGAGATATCCAAAAACCTACTTCCAAGTTTCATTAACTTATCCGAGAC
>NW_010934307.1:0-344 GCF_000633955.1 Camelina sativa | reverse complement strand
TTTGGTCAAACAAACCTCACAAACGTAAGCTCAGAATTCCCACGGAGCAGAGACTTCTCTTCAACCTTTGACACATCTTCAACACTGACAGACAACAACTTGCCTTCAAGTCCATTGTTTACAAAAGGCATCGCAGCTCCGGGTAACATTGATTCATTGAGGCTATCACCAAATTTTACTCGTAGGTTCTCAACATATGCTGAGAGAATCAGCACCACTTCTTCATTTAGTGACGGGGCCTCTCTCACTCTGGGTTCACCCAAGATAAAGAAAACAGGTGCAGAAACGAGAGAGGAAGTTTTAAATAATCTGTTGCCAAGACCAGAGACGGTGGCTGCAACAGA
>NW_010934306.1:0-344 GCF_000633955.1 Camelina sativa | reverse complement strand
AGGGTTTCTTGTTTTGAGTAATCAAATTGAATAAAGCCTTGATTTTTCTTTTGGTTTGGTATGAACTGTCCTGTAAAAAATCGACCCTTTCTACATCTGGGGTCTTGCGTGAATTTGAAATTTTTGGTTTTTCTTTCAGGCTAATTTAATGATACCCATGTTGTTGTTTATTTGACCCTTGAGTTAAGGTTTTTTGTTTCTAAATTAAGCAAAACAAGTCACTTAACATGAAGACTTTAATGTAATGTTTTTTTTGTTTTTGTTTTTGTTTGGTTTTTGCAGGATAGTTTTGTCTTCAAGCTTCCTAAAAAATCACCACTTGTGTTAAGGATGGTTGTTCTCGT
>NW_010934305.1:0-344 GCF_000633955.1 Camelina sativa | reverse complement strand
AATCTACATCCTTGGCGCTCCCTAGCATAACATTGATTCCGCTCTCCAGGTTCGATTTTCACTCTTTACCCAATTTCCTGGCCTCTAGGATATCTTGGTTAGTTGCGTTGCCCCTGAACTGGAATATGCGTAGATCCGCTAAAGCTGTTTTGAACCCAACCCGTCTAGACCTCTGTGTCACCTGGTTGCTTGGTTGTACTCGACAAGAAGGTTCTGAATGTAAAGTCTGCATCCTCAGAACCGGTTGTGATAAATTTACTTCAAGCTCAAAATCTTTAGAATCGAGTTTCTCTACTTGGTCAAGTCGGGGTCCCCTCGGTAGTAGAGTCTCGGTTTCTTTTGAT
>NW_010934304.1:0-344 GCF_000633955.1 Camelina sativa | reverse complement strand
TTATTTATGTATGCCACATAATGTATATGGGAATAAATATATATATTTATTAAAAGGTGAAGGAATAGAATAGGGTCACTGTACAGTTCCATAGTGTAAATATGCATTTACAAATATCGTATTTTCTTTTCTTCTTTCTTTGTAGTAAAAAGTGACAAGCAACTAATGTAGTATTGAAAGAGAGCTTGGGCAATCATAGTTTTGCACTTAAATAGCAAAAAGAAAGAAAAAAGAAAGAAAAAAAAAGATGTGATCGAGTCAGAGTCGAGGAAAGGTCGAGCCTCGTGCATGTGATGTGGCCAGAAAGAACCCACAAAAAGAAGGAAGGGAAAGTCCTATGAATG
>NW_010934303.1:0-344 GCF_000633955.1 Camelina sativa | reverse complement strand
TTTTCATTGTAAGGATTCTTCAAATTCCGAGTTTTGTGGAAGGATAGCTCGCACAACTACAATGGTAAGAATTACAATCAGTCATAAAAGTCCTGTTACTGCATGCATTATGAAAGCATCCTCTTTACTTCTCAGTAACATTGTTAACATTGCAGAATCGATACAATAGATATAAAAAAGTGGGATGCTGTGTGTTGAGGTTGGTAGGGTAAAAGAGTATAGTGACATTAAGACTGAGAATTACTGTTTAGAATATAGCAGAGGCGCAAGATCATATAGGCTTAAAATTAAATCCACAACTTAGCGAATGGACTATTGATTAAAGGGAAAGCTTAGTCAGACAG
>NW_010934302.1:0-344 GCF_000633955.1 Camelina sativa | reverse complement strand
TCTACGAGATTACTTACTGCTGGGCACATTGCACCCTCTGAGCACCACCAGGATGGTCATCATCATCATCGTCATCATCATAAGCCTCTCTTTGAGCTTGTGCCTTCCTCCTCATCTCATCCTCAATGTTCACATCGTGTAGAGTGGTCTCCTCACACTCATCTATCTCCATGTCGTTCAACTGAGCTGTTGAGGGCTTGGGCAAAACAGCTTCCAGTGCTTTGGTCTGCTCAGGGCTCAGCGAGTCCGGGAAATCCACTGTGAAGTGGATGTACAGCTTACCCTTCATGAACGGCCTCTGGTATACCGGCATTCCCTCGTCGCTTATGGCCTTGTATGAATCT
>NW_010934301.1:0-344 GCF_000633955.1 Camelina sativa | reverse complement strand
TTTACAGATTTAAACTTATAAGTAAATAGTATTTAAAAAAGATTTATCGATTTATGTAAAGTAAATATGTAAATTGCTTTAATATTGGTTTTGTGTATATATAGTGATTTATATTTTGGTTTAACAGTTTATGATTTAATTTCTACTTTTAAGAGTTTTAAAGCTAAACAGGGTGTTAAAATTTGTGGTAGTATATAAATTAATGTGGGGTTATGATTCAAAGTTTAAAAAGTATTTGATTCAAAAATGTAGAATTTTGATAAGTGTTAGATCATAGATCTGGATATATTATAATAATTATATATGTTTCTTTGAGTTAAAGGTTTTTTTTTTTTTTTTTTTTT
>NW_010934300.1:0-344 GCF_000633955.1 Camelina sativa | reverse complement strand
TTGACAAGGATGAAGGACTGGGCAAGGTAAAAATAGTTTAGAAACAGTTGCTTCTCGTGGGACAGCCTTGATTGATCTTAACTTTGTTTGGCATGGACCAGTTTGATGCGGCCAAGTTAAAGAAGCTCAGACCGAGTTTCAAGGAGGATGGGGGATCAGTCACTGCTGGAAATGCATCAAGTATAAGGTCCTCTTTTTTCTCTTAAACTTTGTTTCTTAGTTTTTTTTGTCATTTGTAACTCTGCTAGCTTTTGTTTTGTTTACTTCCAACGACCACTTACTGGCTCTGCTTTACGTTTGTGGACAGTGATGGTGCGGCAGCGTTGGTGCTGGTGAGTGGAGAG
>NW_010934299.1:0-344 GCF_000633955.1 Camelina sativa | reverse complement strand
AAAGATAGATGTATACATGAGAGTGGTTGGGTAAAATAGTGTCAGAGTGTTGCATATAGATTAAAAGAGACAATGAAAACAAGAAGAACTTAGAGATCAAATTTCTTGAGAGATAGATTTGTTCTGGACATGAGCAATTATACTTTTGTTGGATATTTACACAAGACTATTAGCCTCTCTTTCATTAGAATAAAAGAAGATTAAAAACCCATTAATTAGCCTTTTAAGAAAAATGAATCTCTTAATTAAAGGAAAGATATCTTTGCACTTTGAGGATATCTATACAATCACATTAACCATTAGTCTCTCTCTCATTAGTCAAAAGAAGATAAGAAATCCATTAG
>NW_010934298.1:0-344 GCF_000633955.1 Camelina sativa | reverse complement strand
TCATCTTCAGATCAATCACCAACATTTCCAGAAAGTTCCGGAAGCTCCAATGATCCGCCTTTACCTACAGACACCATTCAGTTGCAAAGTTCATCAATAGACACCCTCATATTAGCACAAGTCGCTGGTGAAGTGTATCAGTCATGTCTGCTTTTCACGTTGTGTTACTGTACATTGGTTTTGGTTCATGGTGGTTTCATCTCCAGACAATCGGTTTAGTGTTCTTCATTATTTATTATTCCCCTCTTTTGCTGTTTAAATCTTTTTTACCTTTGTGTTTCTTGATCTGTTTTGGTTTCTCTTGACTTTTGTGTAAGTTTGACAGACAAAGCAAGAGTTCTTTG
>NW_010934297.1:0-344 GCF_000633955.1 Camelina sativa | reverse complement strand
CACTTGACTTCATATACAGTTCTTACTCCACATGAAATAAGCAAGCCCCTGTCCCGTGTTGTTATGATAATTCGGCTACCTGGACCAAACCAGTTGGACTCTTTAGCGAGGGCATGCACCTGTTTCATGTCATCCACATTATCAAAGACAACAAAGACTTTACGACGTCCAAACCTTGCCTTAATCTCCTGGGGTCCAATTTCTACACTCGAGAACTTCATCTTCTCCTCAGCAAGACCAAGTGCTGTTGAAATAAACTTTTTCCGTAAATACGAGGCATCATGGTTTCTGTATATCTTCGAAACGTTTTCAAGGAAACAACGACTTGGAAATGGCCTTGAAAA
>NW_010934296.1:0-344 GCF_000633955.1 Camelina sativa | reverse complement strand
GACTTCCCTTCACCTATAAGCCCTCTGATCAAAACCGTGTAGGAGTTATCGTCAGGACAAATCCCTTTCTTGATCATCTCGTCCCAAACAGCTCTCCCCATCTCGTAGTTTCTCGCCATGAAGTAAGATTTCATTATCATGTTGAATGTGTGTATTGATGGCTCAATTTCGTTCTGGATCATCTTGTCGTAGACCCTTGTGGCGTGTTCCGGCATTTTCTGGTTCGCCATCAGTTTGATCAGCGCATTGTACGTTTTGCCATCCGGAGGATGTCCCTTCTCTTGCATCTCCTCGAGCAGTTGGTAAACCGTATCCAGCTTCTTCTGAGTCCCAAACCCCGTGAT
>NW_010934295.1:0-344 GCF_000633955.1 Camelina sativa | reverse complement strand
TTTGGCCTAACTGATAAATAAGTGGGAGAACTGGAAGCGTTTGATCTTTGATCTGAAAAGAAGAATATAGAATTGATCTTTGCCATTTGCCATGTGGCACTTAGAGGAGAGATTTTGAAGACCTTGATGATATGACTTACTCTAAGATGTTTTTAATTTTGATGAGATGGATGACTTTAGGAGCTTCTATAGTCTTCTTTTATTAGTAAGTAATATTTCTTCTTTTGAGTCAGATTCGAGGTAACATATCAACGTAATAGAAGTCTGGGGAGTAGGTTTTGTTGTTAAGTTCATCAATCATTTATTTCAACTTTGAAATCTTTTGATCATTTTTGTTGTTGCTG
>NW_010934294.1:0-344 GCF_000633955.1 Camelina sativa | reverse complement strand
TTGATCGCACAATGCAGCTTGTTTACATGCAATCTTTGATTTGAGCTACTCTTCGTCTCTTTACAGGTGACATGGAATTCAAGCAGAACAAGTTTTTGTCATCTGAAAAGCAAATTGTTACCGCCAGTCCAGATGTAAACACTGTAAGTGGTCTAATGCCGGTTCTCTTTCTCCTCAAACATCTTGTATAACATTTTGCGTTCTTTCTCCTGAAACATCGTCTTAAACATTTTGAGCTCTTCTCTTCAGGTTGAACTCTGCGATGATGATGATTTCCTTGTTCTTGCCTGCGATGGAATTTGGTAAATATCATTTTGAAAAAGTTTTGATATTGTTCTCCAAAC
>NW_010934293.1:0-344 GCF_000633955.1 Camelina sativa | reverse complement strand
TTCTCTTTGCTGCCGGCAAGTTCGACAGCGCCAGTATTTCCCGGTCAATTTTCAGGCCTGGGTATTTTTCAAGGCGCTCGGCAAGGTATTCCCAGCATGATGTTGCCTGATTTGTTTTGGTGTTCAGCATGCCGCCACCGGGCGAGATAGGCTTCATGTAGGACAAGGCAAAGTTGACGCCTTGAGCAAGTGCTGTGGCAATTTCTTTCCAGTTGTGCTCCTCAGCGTGTTCAGCGGCCTGCTCAAGCTCCTTGATCCGCGCCTGCAGAGCTTTGGTGGTTTCGTGCTCAGCCACCAGAACCTCAAGCGCGTCCGGGGCGTATTCCTTCATGTAGACTCGCAGG
>NW_010934292.1:0-344 GCF_000633955.1 Camelina sativa | reverse complement strand
CATATGGACTGAAAGGAATGAAGATGCAAAAAGAATCATTCAATGTCATTCATCTACCAAATATGTAGAGATAATTCTTCCAAGCAACTGCCTGATGAGAGCTACGAGGAGGTGGACTATTGGGGCTAGAAACTAACTTCCACTCCTGCTTATCGACATCATATCGGTAGAGATCACCATACACATACGTCTGCAATCACATGAAAACCAGTTTGTATCATATGGTGGTTACATAACAAAACGCTCTCTTTACAAGGGGAACGAAAACTTGAAAGAAAAAAGATTGTGCAACCAAATTTTGAAAGCTAACCTTCTGGCCATTATAAAATTCACCACCATAGAGT
>NW_010934291.1:0-344 GCF_000633955.1 Camelina sativa | reverse complement strand
CTATTTATAAGCTCGAACTCCTCCTCTTCTCCCTTAGTGCGTCTTGACAAATGGCAAGCTCCTTGCTTGCATGTGGAGCGTGTTTAGCATTCTCCAATTATTAATCGCCATTAAGCCCACTAACTCCATTTTATTAGGCATGGAAATGCATGCAATCTGATTGGTTCATTTTTATGAGAGAAATCGATCTTTGTTTCTCTCGACAAAACCCGTCTCTCGTATGACGTTTCTCGACGGTTCCCGGCGTTTCTCGTCTCGTTTGGTCACGCCTCTTGGTCTTCTCGACATTTCTTGGTCAGCTTTTCTCGGTCTCTCGGATGCTATCGGTCTCCTCGGCAGCATGT
>NW_010934290.1:0-344 GCF_000633955.1 Camelina sativa | reverse complement strand
TTTAACAATGAGACCATCATAGCTGCAAGACAGAATCGTCTTCTGGTTTGTCCCGAGAATAGCCAGAGATGTGACGTTCTTTATATGTCCAGAAAAGAGCAAGGGAGGCTTATCCATATCATCAGCAGAGTACAAGGACATGGTACCGCCAAGAGACACTGTAATGAGATGATCGTTCTGCCAAAGACATCCCACAAGCATGTCTTCTGCTCCACCAGATTCCATGAACGTCAATGTCTTAATCACAGAGCCAACAGTTCCGTCTTCAGCTACCTCCCATACCTTGGCAGACTTATCAGCAGAGACAGTGAGCACCTAAAAAAAACTCATCAATGTCAGTAAAA
>NW_010934289.1:0-344 GCF_000633955.1 Camelina sativa | reverse complement strand
CCCTCGACGCATGTTTTGTTTCTATCGACAACTATGCCCATAAAAGCATATGATAAGCACAATTATGATAACCATATGATGCACATGTGCTCTTTCTTCCTAGCCAATTATGATCACAAGACCAGACTGGGAAAAAAAAAAAAATCATATTCTATGATCTTCTAAATTCTTATCACAATTTGATGCCACTAGTTTCTTGCACCGTATAAACCCCCAAGAAAACAGAAGGGAAAAAAAAAGACATTCTTTCAGTTGTGAGTTTTCTAATAATCTTTCTCGATACTTGGCCATTAACACATACAATATTGTGCTCCTTGTTTTCCTCATCTTCTCAACGATGACTT
>NW_010934288.1:0-344 GCF_000633955.1 Camelina sativa | reverse complement strand
AATCAGAGACGTACGAAACGCAACTTAACCACAGATTTCAAAAACCCAGGAAAGCACTAAACTTTCTTTGTCAAACTCACATATAGAGCTCAACTACATCGCTAGCCACGCTTATCTTACATCATCCATGGCTGATTCTAAAGGGTACGAACTGTGCAAGTGTACAAGGCCCTAGAACTTTTCGATCTACGTAAAAAAAGAAAAAAAAAGAAAACTCAAAGAGAATCTATATGCAAAGGTTCTACAATGAAACGGGAACAATATTAAGATTTTTGGAAATGGGTGAAAACATGCAGATTAAGATGCCACGGGAAGAACAAGATGTAACAAATGGAAGAAGCTTA
>NW_010934287.1:0-344 GCF_000633955.1 Camelina sativa | reverse complement strand
TTTTTTTTTTTTTTTACATTTATACTTGAGAATTATATTTGTTAAGAAAATATGAGGTTGAAGATAACAATTCTAATATTAGTGAGGTGGGCCAAAACTAAAATCTTGTGTGATTTATAATTTTACAAAATTATAAATAAATAGATGAGATCAGAGTCACAAGAATCTTAGAAAATCAAACTCTCTATATATCAGAAAGAATGGTTTTTTAAAAAATTTCACATAAATTAAGAAAAATATTTAGTTTTTAATTATAAATGCATCATTTATATTCATAATTATTAACCAATAGTAATTCTTCAAACTTTAAAATTCTCATTTAATGATTCTTACATTTACAATTC
>NW_010934286.1:0-344 GCF_000633955.1 Camelina sativa | reverse complement strand
TCATTTCTATAAATGAAGACCTCGTTGGTTTGAAGATGAAGAGCACCCTGGCTAATTATACCAGACGGACGTGTTAATGCCATGAACTGGTTTTGGATTGCTGAAGATGATTCTCTACTTCCAGGAGGATACTTTTTGCTCTCTTCTCTATTGTTATCTGAGTTTCTAGCCTTGTTTCCACTATTAGGTTCTATTGGAAGAGACTCTTTAGAAAAATCACATTCCCCTCTACCACTGCTAGACTCTATACGAAGCAAATGGAGAATAGGAGTTGCGTTTTCCCATATTAACTCCAATGTGATGGAATCATCCGTCCTTAAACCATTTGCTTTAGCAAAATCTTT
>NW_010934285.1:0-344 GCF_000633955.1 Camelina sativa | reverse complement strand
CTATCTACATATCTCAATCACTTATAGCGGTCCATCTTGTCTCATCCGAATTCCATTTATTATGTAAAAGTATGCACATGCCCACACACACACACACACATATATGCGAGCGCTGAATACATATTTACATCTATAAGTTATACCACTTATTTGAACACTTCAGAATCTGCTAGGATACAAATAAACCGAGATGTTATTTTTTTTGATGATTTCATCAATTTTGGTGGATGCCAAATGTATTCATGATATACTATTATTTAGGGATTTACATATTGTTTAGACTATTTGCGTTATAATATTCAGACATAAGTCAATAATTTAAAAGGCACACACGCGAATACATA
>NW_010934284.1:0-344 GCF_000633955.1 Camelina sativa | reverse complement strand
CTTCCTAACACAGCCCAAAATGAAGATGGAGTTAGCGGCTGGCAGATCTGGAACGGTGGTAATGGGTTAAGATGTCCCAAGGGGACGATTCCGATACGGAGATTTCAGGCGGAGGAGACTGGGAATTTCACGGAACGACATGAGGTAAATATATAGTTTTCTGTTTTTCTATAATATGAGTTGGTCCAAAAAATTCCATCTTTTTTTTTTCTTTTTGTAAATATGCTAACTGTTTTTTTCCTACACTAACTGTAACTTTTACTGTATATTTGTTTTGTATACACAGTATGCTGTCGAACGTCTGAACAGCACAGCAAACATTTATGGAACAAAATTCACAATGA
>NW_010934283.1:0-344 GCF_000633955.1 Camelina sativa | reverse complement strand
ATCAACAGGACCAGTCGCAGCTCCAGCAGCCTCATGATTCTTTACTCACAGCACAGCAACATGAGCCGCAGCCACAGCCACTTGTGATCCCACACGATGATAACTTTGATGACTTTGATGACTTTGATGAGCTCCCACAAGATTTTAAAGATTTCTTGGCTGAATTCATGAAGCCAGATTCACTCGATGGAGATGAAGAACTCGACGATAGTGATTTTCTTCAAGGCTTCGTCACAGATGGAATGATGAAAGATTACACTAACTGATCTCAGCCTTCATAATTACAATTATTCATTTTGCTTTTGAGTTCTTAAACTCAGAATCTAGCTTTATGCCTTTTAATT
>NW_010934282.1:0-344 GCF_000633955.1 Camelina sativa | reverse complement strand
TTGGGAGACTCGACACCATCAGCGGTATTCGTTGCAGGAGGAAGAGGAGTGGTGCCGTCAAGGTAACCCACAAGACCGTGACCATCAACAAGAGCACGAACTTGAAGCTTCCACATGAGGTAATTGGTTGCGGAGAGCTTCGTAACATTGGTCATATTAATGTTGAACAGACCAGTGTTGTTGACGGTAACATTGTCGGAGATGATTGGAAGCGTAGACATGATATCACACGCAGAAAACAGGGAAAAGAAAAGAACGGAGAGAAAAAAAAAAATTTTAGATATCGTAACCTGCTCTTGATACCATATAAATATATGTGCAAAGGATGATCTTATTACAATAAG
>NW_010934281.1:0-344 GCF_000633955.1 Camelina sativa | reverse complement strand
CACATCATCAGCGATAAGGAGAACTTTCCGGTGTTTACGCCTTGCTTCGGTAATTTCATGCTCATCGTGATCTGAACTTATTATTACCGTTGCATCTTCTTCCCCTTCAAACTTTAGAATCTTGTCTTTCATGTTTTCGACATTTTCTAGGAAAACATGTGTCTGAAAATTAACTGAGATCTCTGCATAGATGTACCTTGCAAGTGTTGTCTTCCCAGCACCTGCACTACCCCAAATGCCAATGGTACGAACCTCTTTGTTATCTTCTGAAGCCAACAGGCCACAAACCACTTTCATGTGACGATCCATTGCAACAAGGTCATTCAAATTGTTTGATGTGAAAC
>NW_010934280.1:0-344 GCF_000633955.1 Camelina sativa | reverse complement strand
TCGTCACTAGTCCTATCTTTCAGTTCTAGTGAACAATCGATATCTTCTACAATAAGAATCGAACGGTTAGCAGTGGCAATCAATAACCGCCGGAGCTCAGAGTTGTTGTTAACCGCAGTCAACTCTAGGTCGTAGATATCAAAGTTGAGGTGATTGGCCATGGCTGCGATTAAACTTGATTTCCCAGTACCCGGTGGACCGTACAGCAAGTAACCTCTCTTCCAAGCTTTACCAACTCTCTTATAGTAGTCTCTCCGCTGCACAAATTGGTCTAGATCGTCCATCACATTTCTCTTGACATCTGAATCCATTGCTAGAGTTTTGAAGGTAGAAGGATGGTCAAG
>NW_010934279.1:0-344 GCF_000633955.1 Camelina sativa | reverse complement strand
TTCTTCTCATTGGCTACTGCTACACCAACAGTATCGGTATTTCCAGATGATGGAACACCATAATAAGATCTATCAGATTGCCGTGATATGCTTCTAGACCCAGCAAAATTTTCAAATCCAGGAGCTGGTCCAGGGGTAAGACCATTCTGGGACTTCTGTTTTAAGGCTAAAGCAAGTTGCTGTGTATAGCTCATTGTACCGCTATATTGCTGCGTCATAGATCTCGACGTTGGGATCTCTCCACGGGATTGTAAAGCTTCAAGCCTTCCTTTTGACAAATTGTCAACAAGTGACTTGATCTGATATCCGTGAACTGTAGCTGGTTGTTGGTGTTCCCAACCCTC
>NW_010934278.1:0-344 GCF_000633955.1 Camelina sativa | reverse complement strand
TATAAATTATTAGTATTTAGAAAACGAAAATAGGAAAAAAAAATATATATATATCTTCCCTCCTCACTGATCAAAAGGGCTGTGAGAACTCTCACCATGTCCGATCGCTTCTCATGGCGGAAGCGGTAGCTCTTTTTTTGGCTCTTCAAGACGCATTGAAACTTGGCCACCGGAAACTTTTGTGCGCTTCTGACTCACAGCAGCTGATCAAAACAGTTAACTTAGAACTCCATCTGAAGGAGATTCACGGGATTCTACATGACATCCTTCGTTTAGCATCGAGTTTCGAAGAAATCTCCTTCATCTTTGTCCCTCGGGAGAGGAATCGGCGAGCGGATGAGATT
>NW_010934277.1:0-344 GCF_000633955.1 Camelina sativa | reverse complement strand
GTCCTATCCTTACTTTTTATTTTATTTTAGGCGGCTATTTCTATGATTTCTCCGGAATGGGCCGCTGCTTTTGCATCGCCTCCTTCCGCAATGGCACTGGCAATGATAGCTGCAGGGGCAGCTGGTTGGGAAGCACCGGCACCTCCAGCACCTCCACCTCTTAGGCGAGACTCTTCATTGCTTGAGCGTAAAAGTACCAAACTTCAGACATTTTCCAGCTTCCAGAAACCCTTGGAGGCTCCAAACGATGATTCACCAGGTCGACCAAGAGATAAGGCTGCTGCAAAAGCGGCAGCTCTGGCAGCTGCACGCGATCTTGAACGGAATGCCAAGATTGGTTCTGG
>NW_010934276.1:0-344 GCF_000633955.1 Camelina sativa | reverse complement strand
TTTGAGGTTACCGGCGGAGAAGAGGAGGAGGACGACGTTGCTTTGTTCGCCATGGATAAAATCCCCGGTGAGAAAACCCTAAACGCACCGTTTAGTAACAAACCAATTTTGACTTTTTTTTTCACTCGGTTGTTACTTCACGTATTTATTATACATGTAGTGGAAATTTTAGGAAATTGGTTAGAGTGTATTATACTAATAATAAATAATAATTCACGTTTTCAAAAACAAGCAAATTCACGTTTTCAAAACAAAATTTTGGGAACCAACTAATTTTATTTTATTTTTTTTATAATGAACAAACTAGTTTGTTTTTTAACACTAAAAAAAAAAAAAAAAAAAAA
>NW_010934275.1:0-344 GCF_000633955.1 Camelina sativa | reverse complement strand
AAATTGTCTCCATCCTCTTGTGAGTATAACCTTATAGTTAAATAACCACCGACTATTTATGATCATCAGGTTGACGCAAAGGGTGGATTGTCGAAAAAATTGTTTGACTTTGCATATGCTCGGCGATTATCTGCAATCAATGGAAGTTGGTTTGGAGCCTGGGGACTGGAAAAGCTTCTATGGGATCTGCTTGTGTTTGGTAAAATCCGTGCGGTCTTGGGAGGCAAAATCCGCTATTTGCTCTCTGGTGGTGCCCCTCTTTCTGGTGACACTCAGAGATTCATTAACATATGCGTTGGGTAAAAGCATCCTTGAATATCTCCTTGAGGCTCACTCATCTCCAA
>NW_010934274.1:0-344 GCF_000633955.1 Camelina sativa | reverse complement strand
GAAGAAATCAAACAAATGGTTGATCCATTGGCTAATAAGCTGAACCCAAGACTGGTATATTATTTCTCTCTATGGGAACCCAGGCTGGTTACTGAGACTGTTTCCTTTTAGCTTTTATAGTTGCAGTACTAATGTTCCAAAAGTGCAGATATGTAAGGTGGAAGATATATTAACACACATGAAGAAGGTTCATTTGTGTGAGATGCTTTGTCTTCAAATTCAGTCTCAGGTTAGCCTATTAGAAAACTTCTGCGATCATTCTTTCTATATAAATGTACACTGATGATCTTGTTCTAATTGTAGAAAGTATGTGACGACTTGAGTGGTGCTAAGACAAAGAGGTT
>NW_010934273.1:0-344 GCF_000633955.1 Camelina sativa | reverse complement strand
GATTGAAGCTTCAGTTCAAAGTTGATCAGCTTCTCATGGATCTCTGTCAACGATGGTGGTGTGTCACGGCCATCAATCTGATCAATGACAGGTTTGTAATCATCTGGAAGACCACCAAGCACAAAATCAACCTGGTCTTCATGATCCATCGGCTTTCCAAGCAAAGCGAGTTGGTCGAACCTAGTGGTGAAACCCTGAACATATTCATCAGCAGATCTGGTACCCTTCTTCCACTGTTTGATTTGTTCACGAATCTGTTTGATGTGTCCCCAACTTGGTTTGGCGTAGGTGGAGGAGAGAGTGCTCCAGATCTGAGCAGAGGTTGTTGTTTTGGAGAGAAGCGG
>NW_010934272.1:0-344 GCF_000633955.1 Camelina sativa | reverse complement strand
TCAGCATCCAAAGCCTGATCAAGTGCAGTTTCCTCTGTTGTAGGCTTCAAAGAATAAGGAGGATCAACGACTTCTCCAGATGGCATCGACACAACAATCTTCCAGCTATCTAATCGAGAAACGGTACCCAAAGTTGCTCGATGTAATGTTCTTTTCATAGCAGATCTCCAAGCAAAAGGGAATGAACCACCCCAACTAAAACTCCTGGAGAGGTCATTTCCTGTACCAAGAGGGATAACTCCAACGGGAGGAATATGTGATTTACCGTCATTGTGAAGCTCACCAAGACATCCAAGAACCCAACCAACAGTACCATCACCACCTGCTACCTATCATCATCATCA
>NW_010934271.1:0-344 GCF_000633955.1 Camelina sativa | reverse complement strand
GCCGATGGGTCTTTTAAGTAATCACAAAAACACGACTGTTGTTCTTTCAGTTTTGCGCAACATTCCTTCGAAGGTGGACTTTCAGTTGTTACCGCGGACTTGCATATTAGAAGATCTGCCAGTACACATGTTGCTTTCTCTTCTTCCCCCGAAATCAATGTTTTGGTTAGAGCCAAAGACGACATAGTGAAGGCGATGAATACAAATGTAATGAACTTCATGTCTTGTAATCTTAGTGTCTCCCTTCTATTTACTTCTATCTCAATTGTTTGAAAATATTTGAGATTTTGACTATGAAATATTCAAAGGATGGTGAAGATATATATAGAGGGTATGTAGATATG
>NW_010934270.1:0-344 GCF_000633955.1 Camelina sativa | reverse complement strand
AAGCTTGAGAAGTTATTATGTTTGAAGTATTGAGGAAGAAGATCTTTAGCAAACTCAGCTGTCTTCCACACCACGAAAGCTGTTCCGTCTTCGTTCCATGACACGACGTCGTCTGTGTTATGATCATCTACTAGCTGATACGTTTTGCTTAAAAACGGCGCCGGTACAGATCTTTGCGCCACCGTCATCTCCGGCGAGTTATCACCCCCAACCAAAATATATATAAAAAAAAAAGAAACAACTAAAAATAATCTAGAAAACTTAGAAAGCAATTAAAGATCGGAGCAGAGGATATTTATTAGCAACTAAAGAGCAAGAGAGCGGTGAGAAATTCCCAATCCCAG
>NW_010934269.1:0-344 GCF_000633955.1 Camelina sativa | reverse complement strand
AAGGTTACTTTGATAATCTCCACGGTAGTGGACAGGGTAACAAGTGAGTTTGGTCTTTATTGAAAATCTATGCACTGAAAGATGCTTATTGTATTGTCATAAAAATTAAGCTAATGAATGAATAAAATTAGATTTTGCTTTACTCGTCTTGCTACCTTTTGAATACGTATATGGTTTATAAGAGAGTATCAACATGGGTTATATCATGCAAAAAGTGTACAATTTAGTGATTCCAACATTTAACGTTTGCAAGACTGATTAGCAATTTGGTTCTCACTGACCTTTACAAGCTCTCTCTCGAGTTCATCCATTTCAATCGTTTAGTTTTGGTGAACATATATGGT
>NW_010934268.1:0-344 GCF_000633955.1 Camelina sativa | reverse complement strand
TTGGTCTCAGGAGGTTATGAGAGGATCAGCTATGTTTGCTTTATGTCAAAGGCTAAAGGCGGTCAAGATGGGGTGCAAGTCACTAAACAGAAGAAGCTTTAGCAACATCCAGGCAAGAACTGCAGAAGCCCATGATAGACTCACTAGTGTGCAAAACCTTATTCTGTCATCACCAACTCAGGCTTTATTCCTGGAGGAGAAGGAGCTCAGGAAACAATGGCTATTTTACTCGACGGCAGAGGAGTCTTTCCTGAAACAGAAGTCAAGAATAAGATGGTATGCGGAGGGGGACTCTAACACGAGTTTTTTCCACAAGTCAGTTAAAGCTCATCAAGCGAGGAACA
>NW_010934267.1:0-344 GCF_000633955.1 Camelina sativa | reverse complement strand
GAGCACGAAGGACCTGTTCGTGGTGTTCATTTCCACAAATCTCAGCCCTTATTCGTCTCTGGAGGTATGCTTTCTTTTTTTTTTAGGTCCAACAAGTCCTGTTTGATACATTTTCATAATCTATTTAATCTTGATCTGATTAAGTATTAGCTCTTAGCGTTCCCGGTTTCTAGATCTAGCTTGGGTTTGATGGATGACTTGAGCTCTTGTTGTCCAAGCTAAGAGTTTTAATTTGTGTTTAAGATGATTGAACCTAGTAGTACACACTGAAAGCAGATCTTATGTTACATGTTGCATATAGTATTGTCTTTGGACATAAATGCAAATGGCTTGGGATTTCTTCT
>NW_010934266.1:0-344 GCF_000633955.1 Camelina sativa | reverse complement strand
GCAGTAAACAGCTATGTTACTCTTTATGGGGTTAAAATATGTACCAATCCAATGCATTTGATNTTCAAGTTTAATTTGGAGTGTTTAGACACCACTTATACCCATTTTGTCACGAAACAGGCTAACACCGAGAAAAACATTGATTCAAAGTAGTAAACAGCTTTTTTACTCTTTCTAGGGTCAGAGTGTGTGACAATCTATTGCATTTCACTAATTGTAAGAGTTTGGGATGAATTTGGAGTGTTTAGACAAAACTTAAACCCGTTTTATCCCAAAACATGCTTAAACCAAGAAAAAATGCTAAAACCGAGAGAATACATTGATTCAAAGCAGTAAACAGCTAT
>NW_010934265.1:0-344 GCF_000633955.1 Camelina sativa | reverse complement strand
ATACTGTCACCAAACCAAAAGACCAAGGAGGCCTAGGGATACGGGATCTTTTCTTCTGGAACAGAGCTTGCTCCATCAAGTTAATCTGGCTTCTTTTCTTCCGATCAGGGTCAATGTGGGTTGCGTGGTTCAAACTCTATTTCCTCAAGGGTCCGGTGAACAAGTTCTGGACACTGAAGAAGCGCCAAAACTACTCCTGGATGGCGAATAAGCTACTCAAGTTCAGGGATGATGTTTATAGCTGGATAAAGTTAAGGGTGGGCAATGGTGTTACCTGTCGATTCTGGTCTGATAACTGGTCTCCATATGGGAAACTCTCTGACTATCTGTGCTCGGGAAGGGAC
>NW_010934264.1:0-344 GCF_000633955.1 Camelina sativa | reverse complement strand
CGCAGGTTCACCTACGGAAACCTTGTTACGACTTCTCCTTCCTCTAGGTGGGAGGGTTTAATGATCTTCTCGGCTCCAATCAGTGTTGCCACCAATAGGGGCCAATCCGAACACTTCACCAGCACACCCAATCGGTAGGAGCGACGGGCGGTGTGTACAAAGGGCAGGGACGTAATCAACGCGAGCTGATGACTCGCGCTTACTAGGCATTCCTCGTTGAAGACTAATAATTGCAATAATCTATCCCCATCACGATGCAGATTCAAAGATTACCCGGGCTTCTCAGCCAAGGATAGGCTCGTTGAATGCATCAGTGTAGCGCGCGTGCGGCCCAGAACATCTAA
>NW_010934263.1:0-344 GCF_000633955.1 Camelina sativa | reverse complement strand
ATATATATATATATACACCTACAAGGCTACAAAGGAGATTTATTTCTTAGTTTCTTATAGGCTCCATATTTTCGAACTATGTATTGGTACTTATTCTTTAATATTGTCTTGTAAGTTGTTTGTTTAAGTAAAAAAGTGTTTGTCAGATGATTCATATACTCATATCTTTAGTTCTTAGTAAATATGTTATTCAAATTCTTTTTTTTCTTGACATCGTGTTATTCGAAATTCTTAAAAATAAAATTGGTTGATAAGTAGATTACCGTAAATAATATGATTTACTAAACTTATTATTAATTTTAGAACTTTACATCAACCTCTAGCTTCCTTCTGAGTCTAGCAAA
>NW_010934262.1:0-344 GCF_000633955.1 Camelina sativa | reverse complement strand
ATCCACGCCAGACGAGCCAACATCGTCGTCAAGTTCCAGGATTTGTACGGCTTCACCGTCGAAGGAAATGTCGACGACGTCAACGTTTTGAACGAGGTCAGGGAGAAAGTGAGGAACCAAGGACGTGTTTGGTGGGCTCTTGAAGCTAGCAAAGGAGCTAATTGGTACCTTCAGCCTGAGATTCTCTTGATCGGAGACGGCATCGCTTTGAAAACGTCTCTCAAGATCTCTACTTTGACGAATGCGATTACTTTGAAGAGGTTGATTAGGAAAGGGATCCCTCCTGTGCTGAGGCCTAAGGTTTGGTTTTCTCTTTCTGGTGCTGCTAAGAAGAAGTCCACCGT
>NW_010934261.1:0-344 GCF_000633955.1 Camelina sativa | reverse complement strand
GTCTCATGAACCAGAACTTGGTTCTGCTCGTGTCGTCTTCCAGGTTCATTTACTCGTCTCCTCTTCTCTACTGCTTTTGAACCTTAGAGCTTCTTCATACCAAACTTGAGGACATGATTGTCATTAAAAATAAAAGCTTTATATATGTATATAATGGATTTGGTGGTGTTCTTCGTTTTGGGGGTTTCTAGACTTCAGGATCAATATCTTCAATATGAATTCAGTTTTTTGTTTTCTTTTGCTTTCTACGCAAAATTAATGTTGGAGGAAGTTGAAATTTTCTAAATGGTATATGGAATGGATTGGTAATGGTGTGCAGACTAGTTATGGAGATATTGAATTTG
>NW_010934260.1:0-344 GCF_000633955.1 Camelina sativa | reverse complement strand
TTAAACCATCTATGGAAGAAGGGAGAGTTAAGATATGACGCATCCAGTAAAAGTACTTTTAATCTAAGGGCAATGCTTCTCTGGACTATTAGTGATTTTCCTGCTTATGGAAACCTCGCTGTTTGTAAAGTAAAAGGGAAAATGGGCTGTCCCATTTGTGGTAAAAAAACAGATAGTAAGTGGTTGAAGTTCAGCAGAAAACATGTGTATATGTGTCAAAGAAAGGGTTTGGCACCAACACATAGTTATAGGGAGAAGAAAACTTGGTTTTATGGAAAAGCGGAACGTGGGAGGAAGGCAAGAATTTTAACAGGTCGTGAGATATCTCATAACCTGAAAAACTT
>NW_010934259.1:0-344 GCF_000633955.1 Camelina sativa | reverse complement strand
CTAGGATGAACGGAGCAAAAGATGCGGGGATCGCAGTAAAACTCAGGGATGCACTCGTCAGGGGTCCAATCATAAAGCCTTTGCATGTCAGAGGGATACTCATTAGGTTCATACACAGACCGAACTGCCTTTCGCAGGACACTCAGTGGTAGTCTTCTTGCTTTGTAGCTGCAAACAGCCAGCTCAGACAGACATTCATCCGAAACATGATGCGGAGACTCAAATGTTGAATAGGTGAAATCTAATTGTTCATCTCCTTTTGCCAATCTCCATTTGCTTTTTCTCAAATCCCGCCAGCCTGAGTCACTATCATTTTCAGGTTTTTTGCTGAAATCTATGACCCA
>NW_010934258.1:0-344 GCF_000633955.1 Camelina sativa | reverse complement strand
CATTAGAAGCATACAAATGGCTTGTTCTAATTTCAGAAAGATAAAATACATTCGTATGTTTGTTCTAGTGTCTTGTTAGTGGCATTAGTATCCATTTTTCAACTAATATGCTTAAGTGTGCACTTCAGAGAGCTGAATGACCAAATATGAATCCGCTTCTTTTGCAGGACATTCTTGATTTGGCTAACTACTCGAGTGTACCAGTTGTCAATGGTCTGACAGATCATAACCATCCTTGTCAAATCATGGCAGATGCCCTCACAATGATTGAGCACATTGGTCAAGTCGAAGGAACAAAGGTTAGTTAACCATTTCACCTGATGCTGCAGATGCAAGTTACATTT
>NW_010934257.1:0-344 GCF_000633955.1 Camelina sativa | reverse complement strand
GTTTTTCCTTATGACCAAGCATCCTCTTCGTCTCCGGTTGTTGTCTCGCCTGCTACCTCTCATGATGATGATTGGGCATTGTCTTCGTCTCCTATCGTAAGGGGGAGTTCTGATGCAAATAATGTTGATTCGTTCGTTCATGCTGCTCAAGATAGTGTTGATCAAGATGGTGTTGTTGCATCTTTGCCTGCTCTCTCTCCTGTTCCAACACTCGTCCCTACGACTGTTGTTCCTACACTCGCTCCACCTGCTAACCAAGATGGTCTTGTTGATTCGTCCTCTTCGCACACAGAGGGCTTGTCTCCTTCTACTGATTTACTGCCTGTGGTATCCACTGTTGAGCC
>NW_010934256.1:0-344 GCF_000633955.1 Camelina sativa | reverse complement strand
TGAGGAATGAAGCTTCTCAGTTGTTACATACAGTTGAAACCTGCCATCGTTTTGATAAGTTATTATCAACGAATAAACTCAATGTGGAGAGCGTGAGTGCAGATGAGACAATTGAGTTTGCATCAGCACTAGCTTTGTGGAACAAAGAAAGTGCTGGAAATGAATCCTTCGAAAAACAAGTTTTTGAAGTTGTGGAGTCATCTAGGCAACAGCTTTTAAATACTGCTGGTTATTTAAAGTGTGTCCAGGTACATTGGCATCTCTTTTTATATGATTCATGTGCTATTTCAAATCTTCTTCTGCTAGATTGTCATAAGTCATGTAAATTACTCGTTTCAATTTCT
>NW_010934255.1:0-344 GCF_000633955.1 Camelina sativa | reverse complement strand
TAGACAAGATAGTTATAATATTTCAGTTACATATTACAGAAAAAAAACAATCAAATATTATTAGATCTTCTTGACTAAGCAATTAAGGAGCGAAAATAGGTCATCTATCTAGGATCTAATTTCGGTAATTAGACGGAAAAAAACTAATGTAATTAGTTTAAGTATATAACAATCCATATTTGTCATTTTCTTGTTATATTTTGTAAGAGACTGGTTTGTTTTTGCTATTATATGCTCCTTCTTGTATTGATATATGCTTAAAAACTTAGTTAATTACTTCCGTAATTGTGATTCAATATGTTGTATTGTGATATGAAGGACATGGAGGAGAAGATTGAAGAAGA
>NW_010934254.1:0-344 GCF_000633955.1 Camelina sativa | reverse complement strand
CCTTCTGGTGTTGACAACTTGGAAAGTAGTTATGATTTTCCAAGCATCTTCTTCAAATTGATCCGATAAATATTGGATCAAGTGATTAGGAATGGTTATGAACATTTTATCACCCTGTATTCATATAAATATAGAAAACGAAGAACAAAAGGGTTATTACAGAGACAAATGTACATATGTGTTAAAACTACAGTAGTTTTAAAAAACTGAAAACTTTTACTTACAAATATATCACAAACAATCATTTCGATACAATCATCTTCTTCATCTCTCTTTCGCCATTTACGAAGAACCTTCACACAAATACGACCATAAGAATCCCATGTATACATGTTACGTAGTCG
>NW_010934253.1:0-344 GCF_000633955.1 Camelina sativa | reverse complement strand
CCACCTCCTCCTTTAACTCCTCGTTCCCATCACAACAGCAAGGCTAGAGCTTGTTTGCCACCGTTGCAGCCTCTTTCCATTTCTAGGAGGAGCTTAGATGAGTGGCCTAAGGCGGGTTCGGATGATGTTGGTGAGTGGCCTCATCCACCAACACCTAGCGGGAACAAAACAACCGGGGAGAGATTGAAGCTCGATTTGTCATCAACGCAGCAGCGGGTCTCAGATAAGAGCGCTGGTCTAGCTAAGAGGGAGAAGATTGCTTACTTTGATAAAGAGTGTTCAAAGGTTGCTGACCATATATACGTGGGAGGAGATGCTGTGGCAAAAGATAAGAATATATTGAA
>NW_010934252.1:0-344 GCF_000633955.1 Camelina sativa | reverse complement strand
GTTTTGTTGATGGAAAGTCGGAGTCCATCTACAATGATGTGTCATCAAAGATACAAGAGGTTGAGTCTTAACTTTGTTCAGGGGATAACATGGAGAGTTCTGCTTATGGTGGGTTGTCTATTCATAGCAAGAACAAAATTTATGTTGAGGTAAACTTCTAATTCTTTGTGTTATTGCCTTATTGTGTTGTGTTTTTTGGATGTTATAAGTTTATGTCGAGGTAAGTTTGTCTTGTGTTTTTGTTGGATGCTATAAGTGTATTGTGTTAGTTTGTGTTGTTGTTTTCTGTTTGTCATATGATATGCTAAGGATTTGTCTAAATTTGTGTTTTTGGTGGTGCATTT
>NW_010934251.1:0-344 GCF_000633955.1 Camelina sativa | reverse complement strand
TCCTTCATCCTCTCGATCGGCATTAGACGACCTGACCCAAAATGGATATTGCGAAACAGCTGGGTGCATGCCTCCGAGTCGTTCGGGAAAGCTCGGGTCGCTGAAGTATGAGAGAAATCCTACCGATAGTCTACGGTCTTCTTCCGCTTCGACGGTCCGATCGATCTTGAGACCGATCTGCTCTCTTCTGCGAAGGATTCGAAGAATCCTCCCTCCGACAACTGAAGTCACCCGCAGGCTTTTTCCCTTGGGAATCAGCTCCAGCGGGAAGAGCTAACGGATTTGATGGGAGGGGAGACGAACGCGACGCCGGTCTTTTGCCAGCTCGAATCTCAGCCGCACGT
>NW_010934250.1:0-344 GCF_000633955.1 Camelina sativa | reverse complement strand
TTAATTGCCTTTAGTTGAGCTTGTTTTGAAAGCTTAGCGGTGTTTTTGTGCTTCAGAGTCGGGGGTGTGCTCTCTTAAGCATTGATGCATCACCAACTTTACTTGCAAAGGAGAGATTGTTTCTTGACAACGGATGGCAGGTGTGTTTTTCCGTAAGAATATTACCATAATTTAATTCTTGCCTGAAATCTTGCATTGCCAAACAGTTTGACATGCAACGTTATATTTGTAAATGCAAATATGGAAGAAGTTGAGTGCAACGTCATCTAACAAAAAAACATGCTTGTTAAAATTCTATGCTAGGTCACAGTCGATTTCTTGTATAATTCTATCGATTGTGATGT
>NW_010934249.1:0-344 GCF_000633955.1 Camelina sativa | reverse complement strand
GAATGCACAGTACACATGGGGGCCTGTTTCTCTGGTGGGTCCCTTGAGGCACCGTAATTTTCAGTTAGATGTGGAATAACCGTCTGTGTGTTGCACTTGGTACCAAGAGTTCCAGACTCAAGGAGAGGCTTCTGGAAATACAAGCACCTTGAATCAACATAGAGCCTAGCATTGACGTTATCCAGTGCATTCACGACAACAGTCAAGTTCTCCCAAAAGGCATCATCAAATACATTCTCAGTCTCAGCGCCAACACGGTTTTGCAGGGCCTCAATGTTGAAGCGGGGATTTATAGCTGCAGCAGCAGAAGCAGCAACTGTGGATTTAGCCTGTCCAATGTTCCA
>NW_010934248.1:0-344 GCF_000633955.1 Camelina sativa | reverse complement strand
TCATTTCTATAAATGAAGACCTCGTTGGTTTGAAGATGAAGAGCACCTTGGTTAATTATACCAGACGGACGTGTTAGTGCCATGAACTGGTTTTGGATTGCTGAAGATGATTCTCTACTTCTAGGAGGATGCTTTTTGCTCTCTTCTCTGTTGTTATCTGACTTTCTAGCCTTGTTTCCACTACTAGGTTCTATGGAAAGATACTCTTTAGAAAAGTCACTTTGCCCTCTACCACTGCTAGACTCTATATGAAGCAAATGGAGAATAGGAGTTGCGTTTTCCCATATTAACTCCAACGTGATGGAATCATCCGTCCTTAAACCATTTGCTTTAGCAAAATCTTT
>NW_010934247.1:0-344 GCF_000633955.1 Camelina sativa | reverse complement strand
GGCAGTGGAACTCAGCGAGTACGACATCGAATATAAAAACCGCACTTTTGCAAAATTTCAGGTGCTCGCTGATTTCTTGATCGAACTCCCCCCCCCGAGCTAGAGTTCGGCTGTCCGCGGGAGGAGAAGTGGACACTGCACGTTGACGACGCATCCTCTCGACACGGCTCCGGGATCGGCATTCACCTCGTCTCGCCAACGGGTGAAGTACTCGAACAATCGTTCCGGCTCGCCTTTCCCGCCTCGAACAACGAGGCCGAGTACGAAGCCCTAATCGTCGGAATGCGATTGGCAAACGGAATAGGGGTGAAAAAGATACAAGTCTTCTGTGACTCACAGCTGGT
>NW_010934246.1:0-344 GCF_000633955.1 Camelina sativa | reverse complement strand
GACAGCCATGTGGTCGTACAAATTTGTCGGCTTTGGTTCAACTTGTGTGCGCCGTGTAGGCTCTTCTCATCTTATATAACTTTGCGTATCTCTCGATCCAACTCTAATAAACCCATGCCTCTCACTCTCTCTTATATGATCCCATGTGGTCCGGTCCACCTACTTTTCACAATAACTCAGTTAAGTGTTTATAGAACATGGCTTAACGAAAACACCCACACATAAAACTAAAATTGGTGAGTACGTGGCACTCATTCATTGGTTTTTTCTACCGAGAAACAGAGGATCACTGCTCTTCCCATTCCAAATTCCGCCTTCAATAATTTTGATCCACTCTGTTTCAA
>NW_010934245.1:0-344 GCF_000633955.1 Camelina sativa | reverse complement strand
GCATGCGTCTCTACCCCATGCATAGCTACCAAGCACATCTAAATCTAGTGCTTTCCGGAGATTGGAATCTAGGAATCTGCCACCACTTGTGAATATTGCAAGAAAAATACCTTCCATGAGCAGCAACATTCCCAGTGAATACCTTTCATCCAATGCGTTTTCATCTGTACGCCGTAGACGTGTTTGCAAGTCTGCTAGTGTATGGTACTGCTTGGCCTCATTTTCTGCATCAGTTGCATGATTATCTCTACTAAGTTTGAGGCCTGTAAATTAATATGCGGTATATTATGGATTAAATCATAAAATTAACAATCAAAATACAATATATAATTTTAAACACTAAA
>NW_010934244.1:0-344 GCF_000633955.1 Camelina sativa | reverse complement strand
TATGTTGTGGTCTTACATAATATCTTCAAAAGATAAGACCATATCATCTTCCGCCATTAGCTTTTTTTGTCAAAGGTAATCTCAGTAGATTAGATATTTACCATCCACAGTTGATTGTCATTTTGAAGTTTGTAAATCTTGGAATGTTAGACTTGAACTAAGAAATGTGTAATACTCGATTTATGTGTCTTTGCGAAGTCGAAGAATGGAAAATGATGCACATATATCTTTTGTGCCTAGATGATACGATAATTTTCCATACTGTCTGCAACTCACTTCCATTGATTTTCTGCAGGCTTTGGATCCAATTGATGGCACAAGGGGGTTTCTTAAAGGAGATGAAG
>NW_010934243.1:0-344 GCF_000633955.1 Camelina sativa | reverse complement strand
TCTCCGTAAATGCCCCTGAGACTCCCATAACGTGGCTCCTAAACTTTTATTAGTTACTTTTTTTTCCAGTTTTTATTAGTATTTTTTTTTATTCACTAGTTCTAGCCTTCTAGGGGGCTCACAAAATTTGGCAGTGCTAACTTAGCCGCAGAGCTAAACCAACAAGGCAACAACAAACTTTTACACGTAAATATTAGTAGTAATTGCCTAACATGTATTTTTTTTTTTTTTTTGCATTCGATTAATATAATATGTGAGGTGTTACATTAGTTTAGTTAAGTGAAAGGTGGATTCTGAAAAAGCAAACTTGAGATCAAAGATGCTTCAAAATCCAGCATCATTAC
>NW_010934242.1:0-344 GCF_000633955.1 Camelina sativa | reverse complement strand
GAAATTAGTGGCAACAGTTTCCCATTGGTATGTTATGTTAGGAAGAATCTTGGAACCCTTTGTTCTGACCTTCAACACTTCTGCTTTCCTTATTTCCCGATATAAACGGTGACCAATTAAGGGATCATCCTCATACCTTACATAAGAAACAAACAGGTGCTATATCAGAGATATGCAAACAAGGGAGTCCTATTTAGGTCTTTTCTCTTTGCTACAGACCAAAAATTAACTCCATGTGAATCACCCCCAACGCGATCTTTGCGGAAAACTGACAGATGAACGCCAGTTTTAAGAGAGTTGTCAATGTAGCTCTTGATATCTTCTTGCTGTACAAATTCACAAAA
>NW_010934241.1:0-344 GCF_000633955.1 Camelina sativa | reverse complement strand
ATCCCTTCCAATGCAAGAGTATGAAACTTCTCTGCAGGTAACATGAGAGGGAGAAGAATAAGAAACGTTTTGTGACAAGATTTTCAGATGAGAGAGAGTCAAAGCCGAGTAACTTACTGAACAATCCAAAGTAATCGGCAGCTCCAAGAGGGCGATCGCATAACTCTTCAAAAGGAAAGTATGCACATCCGTTGGCACCTAATGGAATCTGTTCATGAAGCAGCATTGGTCTGATAAACAACTTATATGTAGACAACAGAAAGTTTTGGAATAACACAAAGATTTGGTATTTAACAGTGTACCTGTAATTTTCTTCCCATCACCACTTCTACTACCTGTGGACG
>NW_010934240.1:0-344 GCF_000633955.1 Camelina sativa | reverse complement strand
TTCGCAGCTCTTCAACATAATCCACAACAGCTCAGCAACTGGGTACACATGTTTAATGGTACTCACCCAAGAGACAGCCTCTTTTAGATTNGGAAAGCTAAGAATAAACTTTTCACATACAAAGCGTAAGGATTTTTAGCGTATAAACACCACCCAAAAAAATCATAGTACACAGAATCCGGTCTTGACCACTTAACGAATTTGGAATGGCGATCCAACCTAACTGATGAAAGTGTGTCCAACGAGTGAACTGCTACTCTACCTGCACGCCCTGCGACAAACCAGTTCCTCAAATGATTGATGCCATCCTGAGCTACGCAGCTGACAATTTTCGCCAGAATTGG
>NW_010934239.1:0-344 GCF_000633955.1 Camelina sativa | reverse complement strand
ACGACGCCGTTTAAGAAAGCGTTTTCGCCTGAGAGAGAAGGCAAATAAGGTTGACCGGTGTTCTCATCGAGGCAGTCCTCTAAGATTTTGTTGAGCTCGGAGGCCATGTTATGGAAGATGTAACAAATACATTCAGGCATAAACCTAAGATTCGCAGCCTCTCCCCATATGAGAAGATAGAGTCCAACATAGAGAAGCTCACGTCTCGAATCAGGGTTCCGATCTGAGATCCAAATATTTGATTTCTTCCCCAAATACGAACACCAGCTAGAGTAGTTACCGAGAAGCTTCCGACGAAACCGACGAACAACAGCGGAATCGAGAGAGTCAATATTATCCGGCGG
>NW_010934238.1:0-344 GCF_000633955.1 Camelina sativa | reverse complement strand
TTAGTACACTTGTACGGGCACTTTCCGGAGGCATGAAGAGGAAATTGTCACTTGGAATCGCATTGATAGGTAACAGTAAGGTGAGAAGGAAACACAAAGACATCTTATTTCGTATGTTTCTTCTAGTTAGTTGTCGTTGAATATGCTTCATCTTTCAGGTGATCATTCTCGATGAACCAACCAGTGGAATGGATCCGTACTCAATGCGTCTTACATGGCAGTTAATTAAGAAAATTAAAAAGGGTAGAATAATATTGTTGACAACACATTCCATGGATGAAGCTGAAGAACTTGGAGATCGGATAGGAATCATGGCTAACGGGTCTCTTAAGTGTTGTGGCAGG
>NW_010934237.1:0-344 GCF_000633955.1 Camelina sativa | reverse complement strand
TTCTGCTTGGAATATAACAGGAACATATAGAGGTTTTTTGTGACATTCTTCATTTTGCTTCTGCCTCAGTTTATCATATTCTTTGCTGAGGGATGCTGTTGAAGCTCATTGATTTTCCGTGATGTCTGATTCAGGCACCTGGAAGTTTCTAGATACTGTAAATAGCTCTTCAAAGTTCCCATATTTCAGAAAAGAAAGCGGTAACTCTCTCATTGAATTAGTGACAAGTCCAACAAAAATAACTGGTGTACATTATGTTCAGGTCAATAGCTCTTTATTAATAGTCTGCATATCTTTAAAAAAAAGAACTTTGCAAAATCAGAACTTGGTTGTTAACTTTTATT
>NW_010934236.1:0-344 GCF_000633955.1 Camelina sativa | reverse complement strand
AGTTGTATAAAATTATAATAATTATAATAATCCCGGTTTTATAAAACTAAAATTGTTTTATTAGAAACAATACCAGAAAATTAGGAATAAATTATAAAGAAACCAGTTAAAACCGGTTCCTCCTTATCGGTAAATTAAACATATAAATATTACCGCCAACTAACGTCAAATCAATTTATACCTTGTAATGATTATGTTGACGACTTCTCTGGCAGACTTCTCCACGGGAATCTGGACCATCTGCAAATCCATCAAATCAAATTAATTTTTTTACTATTATGCTGAAGACTTATCAAATAGACTTCTTTCTAGGGAAACTAAAACATACTTTAAACTGCAAATCC
>NW_010934235.1:0-345 GCF_000633955.1 Camelina sativa | reverse complement strand
TTTTTTTTTTTTTTTTTTTTTTTTGTTAATAATGAAACAATCTTTACTTCACAATTATGTTAAGGTTTGAGTACTACATAACAAATTCATATTACAAGTAGTTTTAGATTTTATTTTCTTTCTGCTATTCGAACCTGACTACAGTTACGTACTTTCATCAACTTACCAAAATATTTCAACATTACAGTGAATATAAATATATTGGCAGTGTCCGGTAAATGTTAGAAAAACTAAAAGCTGTGGTTAATTATTGCATTATAAGAAAAGCAGTACATGAACCAGTGTCGACTGCACATACATTTTATGTAGCCTATAACTTTATAAGATCTAATTGATTCTCTTTTT
>NW_010934234.1:0-345 GCF_000633955.1 Camelina sativa | reverse complement strand
TGGTTCAGAAACTTCCTGCAAAGAGGTGAGTGCATGACCATGGCTGAACTAAGCCTGTGATTCCTTGTTCTTGCTTGTTTGTTGCTGTTTTTGGGTGTTTTTCTTGTCGGGATTGATTTCTACAGGTTCCTACGGATGTATATGGATTGGGTTTTAAGTATTGGGCGATTTGGTGGAGTTTTGGGAGCGAGATTTGACTCTTGGCTTTGTGCGGATCGCGGTTGCGGAGGTAGTGTCGATCAACACCACTTGGTGTCGGTTGACACCAGTGAAGCGACATCGATCGACACTGTAGGGTAGTGTCGGTCGACACCAAGGACAGTGTCGGTCGACACTTGGCTGGTG
>NW_010934233.1:0-345 GCF_000633955.1 Camelina sativa | reverse complement strand
TTCGTTCTCTCTCTGCCTGCAAACAGTAGTTACAATATCATTGAAAAAAAGAGAAGTAACGGTATGGCATTTAGAACGGAATTCTTCTGGACATTTTTTTTCATATTTAATTGAGTTATAAATAAATCTTATTTTACAAAAGAAGAAAAATGAAGGCCAAAATCAGAATTGATAGCACCTCTTGATCTCGTACAAGAACAAGAGAAATCAACTTTCATTTGATATCTTAATTTAATTCTGTGTAATGATTGGTAAGTTCAGTTTGATTAACTATCCACACATGTCAGAGCCATGACATCTCTTCATGTCATATTGATTTGTTTGAAGGCATGCTAGAGCAACAAG
>NW_010934232.1:0-345 GCF_000633955.1 Camelina sativa | reverse complement strand
TTTTACGTAGACGATGTGCCAATAAGAGAATACAAAAACAACGAAGCCAAGAACATAGCTTACCCAACATCACAACCTATGGGAGTTTACTCAACATTATGGGAAGCCGATGATTGGGCGACACGTGGTGGATTAGAGAAGATTGATTGGAAAAAAGCTCCCTTCTACGCTTATTACAAAGATTTTGACATCGAAGGTTGTCCTGTTCCTGGACCAACCTCTTGTCCATCGAACCCTCACAATTGGTGGGAAGGTTATGCTTATCAGTCGCTTAACGCCGTCGAAGCTCGCCGTTACCGATGGGTTAGAGTAAACCATATGGTTTATGATTATTGTACCGACCGG
>NW_010934231.1:0-345 GCF_000633955.1 Camelina sativa | reverse complement strand
AATGGCACACCTGCAAAGCCAAAGGACAGCTCCAAGCAACAGCCTGATTTTGATATTAATGTCGGCTTATCAAACCGATATCCATGGTTTTGTAGGTAATTTATTTACATCTTTGGACTTTACCTTGTGTTTTCTTCGGTTTAGACATGGATGCAGTTTTGATGTGTTGAGGTTTGTGTCTACACTGGCTGGTTGTATCTTTCGAATGATAGAGATGAATGTAGACTTTAGTTTTTAGAGTGTATTGTTGTTTGTGCGTGTTGTTGACTCTTGGTGAGATTTTGTGAGGACATGCTTTTGAGTAATTTATGTATTTGGTTGCAGTATATGTTACACAAAAGCTAC
>NW_010934230.1:0-345 GCF_000633955.1 Camelina sativa | reverse complement strand
ACATCTCCTTGTCTATCTAGAGATAACCAAAAATACTTTGTCACCTTTATTGATGAAAAATCTAAGTATACTTGGCTAACACTTCTTCCCACCNACTAAAGATAGGGTGCTTGAGGCATTTGTTAGTTTTCAGAATTATGTGACTAACCATTACAATGCAAAAATTAAGATTTTGAGATCAGATAATGGTGGGGAATACACAAGTCATGCCTTCAAGCAACACCTTACAAAATTTGGCATAATTCACCAAACAAGTTGTCCATACACCCCACAAAAAAATGGTGTGGCTGAGAGAAATAATAGACACCTCATGGAGGTAGCAAGGTCCATGATGTTTCACACCAA
>NW_010934229.1:0-345 GCF_000633955.1 Camelina sativa | reverse complement strand
AGACGAACATCTAGCGGACGATACGTGAGTTTATCTCGAGATAATATTGAATTATCGGGCGAGCTCTCTGGGGATTATTCTAACTATACGGTGCACATACCTCCGACGCCGGACAACCAGCCCATGGCCACCAAAGCCGAAGAGCAATACGTGTCCAATTCTTTATTTACTGGTGGTTTCAACAGTGTAACACGTGCACATCTTATGGACAAAGTCATCGATTCAGATGTCACACACCCTCAGATGGCTGGCGCTAAAGGCTCTTCGTGCGCCATGCCTGCTTGCGACGGGAAAGTCATGAAAGACGAGAGAGGAAAGGACGTGATGCCATGTGAATGCCGGTAT
>NW_010934228.1:0-345 GCF_000633955.1 Camelina sativa | reverse complement strand
CTAGACCCTAAAGGTGGATTATGTAATGGAACAAGACTTCAGATAACACAAATGGCTGATCATGTTTTAGAGGCGATGGTTATTACAGGAGACAGAAGTGGTGATTTAGTTTTGATTCCTCAAACATTTATCAAGCCATCTGATACCAAGCTACCTTTCAAGATGCGTCGTAGGCAATTCCCTATAGCTCTTGCTTTTGCTATGACCATCAATAAGAGTCAGGGACAATCATTGAACGAAGTTGGTCTATTTTTGCCTTGACCGGTTTTCTCACATGGGCAATTATATGTTGCTCTTTCTAGGGTGACTTCTAAGAAAGGTTTGAAAGTTCTGATTGTTGACAAG
>NW_010934227.1:0-345 GCF_000633955.1 Camelina sativa | reverse complement strand
AAAGTCAGCAGCGCGCCGTGTTCACGTAGCAACTCCACCGGTGAATCCAAGTCGAGGAAGTGGCCGAGTAGTCCCGGTCGTAACGGCGTGCATCTTGGCCGGAGCAGTCCGGTTTGGCAAGTCCGGCGTGGAGGTGGAGGAGGAGGAGGAGGAGCTCCGGTTGGGAAAACTGTACCCGAACCGACGATGGGTCGGGTAGTGGGTAAAAGGGAAATTACCGAGACACGTAGGGGTAAAACGGTAATTGAGAGCAATAAAGCAAAAGTCTTGAACTTGAACGTGCCTATGTGCATTGGTTATCGGAGCCGGTTAAGCTGCAGAACCGACGAGAGTGGTGGTGGTGGT
>NW_010934226.1:0-345 GCF_000633955.1 Camelina sativa | reverse complement strand
TTAATTAGTAAGTTTTGAGACCAACTCTTATCAACTCTTATTGGTACGTGTAGCCATATGATAGGTTTTATTTTTGATATAAAAAACAATTTTTTTCTTTTTTTCTCTTCTTTCTCTTTCTTCTCCACATCTCTTTTGCGGCACCGTTCCTACCTTCACTCCCCAAATTCTCATATTTGCGATTAACCAATCTCCGTTCTTTGCTCTTTTTGATTAAACAATCTTCAGTCTGAGGTGATGATTAAGCAATCAAAACAACACATCAGAGGTTCTGATCTATCGACGAGTTTGGATATGGAACTCACGGAGATTTGCTGTGGGGAAGGAAGCTGAAGATGGGTTTCT
>NW_010934225.1:0-345 GCF_000633955.1 Camelina sativa | reverse complement strand
GAGGCATCTAAGGCTCGCGAATGATACTTCTACATGCTTTGATCTGCTCAGGATCTTGATGTCAGGTGCGTTGCTGATTTCCAAAAGAAACTGGCAGCAGTGTCCGCACGGCGTGCCGAATTCGA
Organism: Camelina sativa; assembly: GCF_000633955.1. NCBI lineage: Eukaryota > Viridiplantae > Streptophyta > Magnoliopsida > Brassicales > Brassicaceae > Camelina > Camelina sativa. The sequence goes on along the minus strand of NW_010934225.1, from coordinate 220 downwards.
TGCCGTCTGTAGAGACGGCAACGGCTAAATGACGGAGGCCTTCCTTGGAGTTGAGGGCGAGGTTGGCGACGAGGAACTGCTCGGCGTGGATGGAGTGGTGAAGAGGAAGACCTGGAAAGTCGACATTGACGCCTAAGTAGACCCGACCCGATGATGCGCGTCCGACGGCTCCGACTTTGTACGTGGAGATTGGAGCCCGAGCGAGTGACATCGCCTTTTT
>NW_010934224.1:0-345 GCF_000633955.1 Camelina sativa | reverse complement strand
AGTCATAGTCGCAATGTTATCGGAGAAGAGAAAACAAAAGCAGAGAACAGGGTTATCTTTTCTTTAATAATTTCTGCATTGTCTTAAATAAATATGTTTATCCATTCATATTTAATGAAAAGTTACGGTAGTTCAGCTGGTTTTATGGTTCGTCGTGAGTATTAGAGGTCGGGGGTTCAACTGCGTATTCTGTACATACTGATTTTTTATTTTTTTTCTTAAAACAATAAAACGACGTCGTTTAAGGGTCTAGTGTGGCATCCAGTCATCATATATTAACGGAACAGTAACACCATTGCTCGATTTGATGGTTTTGGCTTGATTTCGATAGTTCATGTGGAAAAT
>NW_010934223.1:0-345 GCF_000633955.1 Camelina sativa | reverse complement strand
TTTGTTTTATTGCTCATCTACAAGAGGGAACTTAGAGTAGAGGTATGTAACTATGTATACTCTTGAACTGCAATGAAAAAACAAATCGAAAACATAAGCTTTAAGTTGATGTATATACACATGATTACATGGAATCTGGATGGGAATGCTAACAGGAACAGTTCTTCAGACGTGTGTACGGCTTTTGATGGGAAGGCGATAGAGGAGAAGAGACTTAAGAGATCGAAGTTTGTCTCTATCATTATAAGTTATAATGTTAGCTTTTTGGATAAAACAGGGCAGCATATTATAAGACTTCGTATGATATGTAAGACTTGCTTATATTAACGTTATGTTATGTATGTT
>NW_010934222.1:0-345 GCF_000633955.1 Camelina sativa | reverse complement strand
AATGTTTTCTTTGTTTTAGCCTGTTTCGGGACAAAATGGGTATAATTTGTTAGAATTAGCGGAAGAGAATGGTAGTATTAGACGNTGGTGAAGAACAAAGAGAATGTCTAACAAAGTGTATTCAATTAGAATAGTTCAAATACAACATGTGGCTACACCCTTAAATAGGCGGCCAAGGCTAGGTTAAATCCCTACCCTTTTACACAAATAGAAACATAAGATAGAGACATATAGAGAGAGGTAAGGGTGCGCTCCCAAGTGTTGATAGTGACATTAGAGAGGTCAATGAAACAAGATGTATGTTGTGGTGTGAATGATGATGTATGCAATGGTGAGATATGAATG
>NW_010934221.1:0-345 GCF_000633955.1 Camelina sativa | reverse complement strand
ACTGAATCCGCCTGTCCCGGAACCACCGACCTCGTTCATGCCTCCTCCCCGATCTCCCATCTCAACTATTCCGCCCTCGAAATCAATCTTATCCTCATGATTCCTCGCGGTTGCAGTATCAAATCCACTTTCACAAAACCCGCCGATAGGTCTGTCGACCTCGGGTACGCCGACCTCGGGCCCGCCGACCATATCGATCCCAAAAGAAGTGCCGAACGCATTCGAATTACTCCGTAGATCTTCATTTTCGATCTCATTTCGCCGGTCCCTCTCAACCACGCGGGAACTACCTAACACCGGATCCCGGATTCCATCATCGCCGACCTCGGCCCGCCAGCTCTCCAT
>NW_010934220.1:0-345 GCF_000633955.1 Camelina sativa | reverse complement strand
TTCTGATTTGCCAAACCATGAGGTGCGGCACCTCTGCTAGCCTAGCTTAGCAAGGTTTCACCAATGGTTTACAAGAGCAAATATTTGAGATTAAGCTTTTTTTTTAAAACAGTTGTGTGGTTAAGTTTGATTTGACCCGTATAAAAATGTTGGTTAGGTGATCTACTGATAAAAACTTTTAAACACATTTCAATAGGCGTGACGAATTGGCAATATATCGAAGAAAATCCCCATGTCAAACTAAAAAAAGAAGATGACGTCCATGGACCGAAGAAAATGGTTGGAACGTTACATGAATCAACTTTTACTTTTACGATCGAGGATCAGAGAGTTTTCAATATGAAT
>NW_010934219.1:0-345 GCF_000633955.1 Camelina sativa | reverse complement strand
TATTCCTCTAGAAGTCAGGTTCTTGCAGATGCCTTCTTCTTCACTGATATAGTTGTAAGAGAAAGTAAGGTTCAGTAGACTGGGCAAAACGCAGACTCCAAGAGGGACAGTGCCAGTGAACATGTTGTGTTCCAGATTCAGCTGCTCTAGATGGCCTAGCCCAGCGAGACTGTAAGGTACAGGACCAACTAAACTGTTGTAGCTCACGTCCAGGACTCTTAACTTGTAGAGATACCCGACTTCAGGGGGTAGACACCCAGATAAGCTTGAGTTTATTAGGAGAAGCTCTTCCAAGGTATCTGCAAAGCGGGCTATTGTTGGAGGTAGACAACCACTAAAATCATT
>NW_010934218.1:0-345 GCF_000633955.1 Camelina sativa | reverse complement strand
AATTCAAATATATCCATCTAACGTTATTTTTGTATTCAGGTTTTGTTAACGTCATCCGATGCTATTCTTGCAAATCTTACACCTGCACTGGTCGCAGAAGCAAATATGTTGCGTGAAAGGTTTGCTCATCGATACCACAACCGAAGTACAATGTTCGGTATGCATCCAAGACTTCGTAGAGGGGAGCCATCCAGGCGAGGCGAAGGTGTTTTGTCCGGAATAGAGAGAAATGAGGGGGTTGCTTCTCGTAGGTCTGCTGCAAAAGTTATAGAGACTGATGGAGCTCCTTTAGTCAACACTGAGGCACTCCAAGCAATGATTCGCGTTCTTCGCATAGTTCAGGTA
>NW_010934217.1:0-345 GCF_000633955.1 Camelina sativa | reverse complement strand
TGACCAAAACGATTATCTGGGCTTATTATGGGGGCCTATAAGATGGGCCAAGTGTGTATGTCATGATGGGAGAGAAGGATCGGATCAGCTCTGACTAGTGACCATGTTAAACAGAATTATATAGATCATAACGAGATAATGACTGATAATTTATTGAAAAGAAAACTTATTCATATATTGCTAACATTATTGTAAATTTGTAATCTTTGAATGTAAAACTAACTTTAGCTTAAGCAAACAACTAAACGTCGACAAGGAATAATAGAGAGAAAACAGCTAAACATCAAACGATTAACATAGCTCTTATAGTTTAAATTTTACTTCGTGGCAGGAGGAATTGCGCCT
>NW_010934216.1:0-345 GCF_000633955.1 Camelina sativa | reverse complement strand
AAATAGTTGCATCCACTAAAATAGAGAGGAATAAAAATAACACATTAAACATCGTCCTATTTTTTTTTTTCTCTTACGCAATTTAAATGGCAATCATTTGATATATATATACATGTATTGTTTAATAAACATATATTGTTCAATTTATATGGCAATCATTATATATATTGTTTAATAAACATCACTAATACAAGATAAACCATCTAGGAATGATCTATTTACTTTTATTTAACTTCATTAGTTTTTAGGCCTAGATCTTAATTACTTATAAGTAAAATTTGAAATATACATGTTTTTGATCCTTTATCTTAATTAGATAAATCAATTAATTTGGAAAATCAAAAT
>NW_010934215.1:0-345 GCF_000633955.1 Camelina sativa | reverse complement strand
TTAAGTGGAAACTCATTTTCTGGGCCTTTTCCTACATTTTTGTTCACGATTTCTTCGTTACAAATGGTTTATTCGAGGAAAAACCATTTCAAGGGACCTATAGAGTTTGGGAATACATCTTCATTCTCTAGTCTTCGTGCTCTGTCCCTTTCCAGTAACCAATGCGATGGCCCAATCCCTGAATCTATATCTAAGTTTGTTAATCTCAACATCTTAGATCTTAGTTTCAACAATTTCATTGGGCCAATACCCAGATCAATATCAAAGTTAGCCAACCTCCATTACCTTGATCTCTCCCACAATAAGTTAGAAGGCGAAGTACCACATTGCTTATGGAGATTGCAA
>NW_010934214.1:0-345 GCF_000633955.1 Camelina sativa | reverse complement strand
AATTTCAAGGCATCTAAGTATTCTGGCCGACAAGTCTTCTCGTTCCTGTCTATACAGCTATCATGTCTTTTATTGTTGTAGTTCTTATTTCCACCAATCAATGATGAACCAGTCCGATTACCCACTTTACCTGAGTAACTATCAACCATGCCGAGTAAAGAAGCTAAGCTTTGCCATCTGGCATCATCATCAAACAAAGCTTGAATCTTCCAATCATTTGTTGCATCTTCATCCTTACTTTCTCCGAGCTTGGAATCGCAAACCGTGATGGACAACCCAGTCGAATACAGTCTAAGAACCAGATTAAGTTGGGGTATTGCCTGCCAAGCAGTCAATTTGTAAATT
>NW_010934213.1:0-345 GCF_000633955.1 Camelina sativa | reverse complement strand
TTGTCATATGCAATAATGCAACACGGGCTCAATTTGTTTCTGCCTCATATCAGTTGAAGAATTATGTTCATTTTTATAACGTTTGTACATATGTGGCTAGGGTGATGAGCTCACAGAAAGAGAAAGGGAAAGAGAAAGGGAGATGCGGAAAAGATTGTTTACCATGAAACCAACGTCAAACAAAGAGGATGTGCTCTGTATGCATCAGGATTGTAAACCTTTTGGTTATGGACTATGTGAGGACTGTTACAAAGATGTAGGTATCCTGTTTAATGCCTGCTTTTCTGCTTTCATGTCCTCTGTTTACATAGTTGCTAATCCGTGACAAATGGCTCCGAAAGTTAA
>NW_010934212.1:0-345 GCF_000633955.1 Camelina sativa | reverse complement strand
ATAGTTTGCAGAGAAGTCAATTTGGTGGTTTATACTAATTGGCAAAGACGAGAGTTAAGTGAGCATTTTAGATGTTATGATCACAAGATTAGGTTGAGTGGCTGACACAAGCTTAGGGGACTTAAACCACCAGGAAACTTGAGTTTGAATGTGTTAGTAACAAATTTGTGGTGAGATATCTATCTAGATTGAAGCTAGACGTGGCTTGAAGATTCATATAATCAGTAGTAACTAGGATTCATCTTCTCTTGTGATGTTAGAGTGAGAGTATCTCCAGAATCAACAACCGTCACTTGTCCTGCATTTATATGGTATGCTTTGATTGTTACTAACTCATTTACATTG
>NW_010934211.1:0-345 GCF_000633955.1 Camelina sativa | reverse complement strand
AGTTAGCCATAACATAATTTCAAAAGCTAAACTATAGCTCCAATTAAATAAAACTTGTTTTAAATAAAAAGCTAAGGCAGTACTTTGAATAATTGCCCAAATTAAGGTGATAAAACGTGTTAATCGATTAATAGAACGTCGACTTTCAAGGTCACCCTCTTTCTGCATTTTTGAAAGTTGAGGTAAAAATCCGACTAGAAATTGAGTAAATATAGTTGCGTTAATATATGGAAAAATATTTAAAGTAAATAATCCTATCACAAAAGTATCATTACCTGAAAATGTACTTATTAAATTCCGAGTAACTGAATGACTTTGCAGATAAAAAGCTAAATCAATCGGATT
>NW_010934210.1:0-345 GCF_000633955.1 Camelina sativa | reverse complement strand
GTCTCATGAACCAGAACTTGGTTCTGCTCGTGTCGTCTTCCAGGTTCTTCATCCTTCGTCTCCTCTTCTCTGCTACTTTTGAACCCTAGAGCTTCTTCATACCAAACTTGGGGACATGATTGTGATTAAAGATAAAAGCTTTGTATCTTTATGTACTGGATTTAGTAGTGTTCTTCGTTTTGGGGGTTTCTAGACTTCAGGATCAAAATCTTTAATATGAATTCAGTTTTTTTCTTTTGCTTTCTACGCAAAATTTATGTTGGAGGAAGTTGAAATATTCTAAATGGTATGTGGAATGATGGATTGGTAATGGTGTGCAGACTAGTTATGGAGATATTGAATTTG
>NW_010934209.1:0-345 GCF_000633955.1 Camelina sativa | reverse complement strand
TTTCTCTCGGTTTTAGCCTGTTTTATCGGTTTAAGCCTGTTTTGGGACAAAATGGGTATAAGTGGTGTCTAAAAACTCCAGATTCAACCCGAACTCTTATAATTAGTAAAATGCAGTGGATTGTTACATATTTTAACCCTAGAAAGAGTAACATAGCTGTTTACTGCTTCGAATCAATGTTTTCTCTCGGTTTTAGCCTGTTTTCTCGGTTTAAGCCTGTTTTAGGATAAAACGGGTTTAAGTGTTGTCTAAATACTCCAAATTCATCCCAAACTCTTACAATTAGTCAATTTCATTAGAATCTTACACATTCTGACTCTAGAAACAGTAACAACGCTGTTTACT
>NW_010934208.1:0-345 GCF_000633955.1 Camelina sativa | reverse complement strand
ATAAAAAGAGCAGAATATTAATTAACAGACCTGTTTTCCATTGTCGCCATCACGGTGGATGAGAATTTTCCCTATTTTAATTCCTTTGCAGCAAGCGCGTAATGCATTTTCCATGCTTTCACCACTAGGAAAAGCATACAAAAAAAGAAAAATCTTAGGAGAGATATGAAACTGAAAACAAGTAATTTATGCCTTCAATGATGTAAAACAGTTGGAAGAGTAAGCATCTTATCATATCAAACTTAACCAAATAGAATACCTTTCAAAGGCTCACCTTCGAATAATTGAGACCCCACAAAGCTTCTTGCAGAAATCAACACCGGTATATACAGCTCCTGGTGTGGA
>NW_010934207.1:0-345 GCF_000633955.1 Camelina sativa | reverse complement strand
GGAAGCCTCCAGTTCGACGCCAGTTTTTCTTGGATTGCAATGAAATAGCTGATCTTTGCGACAGTGCAGAACGTATTTTCTCGAGCGAACCTACTGTGTTACAGCTTAGAGCCCCGATTAAGATATTTGGTGATTTGCATGGTCAGTTTGGGGATCTCATGCGCCTTTTTGATGAATATGGTTCACCATCAACAGCTGGAGACATATCGTAAGTGTGCAGCTAAATCTCTAACGATATATGATTGCTACTTTTGATCTGACATTACTGAGTGTGTAAAATGGTTTCAGATATATCGATTACCTCTTTTTAGGGGACTATGTTGATCGGGGTCAACACAGCCTAGA
>NW_010934206.1:0-345 GCF_000633955.1 Camelina sativa | reverse complement strand
GTGTTACCAACCTACCAGTTAATGATCAGATTCGGAACATAAGGTATCACTATGTCTGAATTCATAGATAAAGATGATGAGTTTTGTTATTCTTCACTAGATTTCAACTTAATCTTTTTGTTTGTGAATTGTCAGGCAGATTCATCTCAACACGATGATCCGCATTGGTGGAGTTGTCACAAGGCGTTCTGGGGTCTTTCCTCAACTGCAGCAGGTGAAATATGATTGTAACAAGTGCGGAGCTGTTTTGGGACCTTTCTTTCAAAACTCTTATTCAGAAGTCAAGGTCGGATCTTGTTCTGAATGCCAGTCAAAAGGACCGTTTACTGTTAATGTCGAACAGGT
>NW_010934205.1:0-345 GCF_000633955.1 Camelina sativa | reverse complement strand
AGAGTTGAGAAACATTCTGATCGGTGTTTTAAGTCAGCTCCAGGCAGCACCTGAGCAGGTGGTTGAGGATTTGGGTTGGGACTTTATTCGCGGAGGATCCTGGCTCTCCCTTCTGTTGTACTTTCTTGATGGTGGTGTCTGGGGTTATTGCAAGAACAATTCATGTTCAGAAATCGATCCATTCTGGAGGGAGTGCGCATCTGTTGACGCCAATTATGTTGCTGCTGCAGAAGGTGTAGTCTCTTACTTGATGGAGACTGGTGATATTACAGAACTGCTGAGAATGCTTTCATCATTGGTTAGCAAATATTTACGAGTGTATAAGAAAGCTTTCCTTGCAACTTT
>NW_010934204.1:0-345 GCF_000633955.1 Camelina sativa | reverse complement strand
ACAAGTATGATCGGAGTGACAGCTCCTCTCTTTAGCCGATATGTCACTTTCCTGCATCCAGGTGGTAAAATCTTTATGATCATCAAGTGTTTTGCATCCGGAATCATCCTAGGAACTGGTTTCATGCACGTTTTGCCCGATTCTTTCGAGATGTTGTCCTCTCCATGTCTTGAAGACAACCCATGGCACAAGTTTCCCTTCACGGGCTTTGTCGCTATGTTGTCCGGTCTTGTAACTCTCGCTATTGACTATATTGCTACAAGTCTCTACACCAAGAAAGCTGTCGCTGACGACAGTGAAGAAAGGACTACTCCGATGATTATTCAAATCGATCATTTGCCTCTA
>NW_010934203.1:0-345 GCF_000633955.1 Camelina sativa | reverse complement strand
TTTGTTTGGGTTGCAGTCTACTTTTGCCACACCAGCAGGAAATGAACCATTGGCTTTAGACATGAACACAATGGGTAAAGGTCAAGTTTGGATAAATGGTAGAAACATTGGACGTCACTGGCCTGGTTATAAAGCTCAAGGATCTTGCGGACGTTGTAACTACGCTGGAACTTACGACGCAAAGAAATGTCTAAGTAACTGTGGTGAAGCTTCACAAAGATGGTACCATGTACCTCGTTCATGGCTAAGGTCTCAGAACGTTATAGTTGTGTTTGAAGAGTGGGGTGGTGATCCTAATGGAATCTCATTGGTGAAAAGAACATGAAAACAGCTTCTTCTGATTCC
>NW_010934202.1:0-345 GCF_000633955.1 Camelina sativa | reverse complement strand
GGGTTAAATTAAACGTAAACATGCATCCAAATACCATATGGGGTTCTACTACAACGAGAGTCATGCAAATAAACTAGTAGATAGTTTAAAAATACTAGACAAAAAATAAAACTACCCAAATCCACCATCGTCTCCCTTCCTTGCCTTCGTCACGCGACTTCGTCAGCCACTTAAGTCTAGATCCTCGGACCTTTCTTCTCCTACGACCATAAAAGGAGGCGTAAGCAAACAAGTTTGCTTAGTGGAGCAGTCATCCCGTCTCACTAGGATCAGTTCAATAATCTCAATCCAACAAAGTTCTAATTCAATCAAGTCATGCATGTCAAACAACCCATAGGATAGTTG
>NW_010934201.1:0-345 GCF_000633955.1 Camelina sativa | reverse complement strand
TTTTTTTTCTCATGGTGCTATGTTAGTGAATTTTTCACTTCTTTAAGTTGATTTAGTAACTCTCCCAAAATTATATTATAAATATACACAATTTAGTTAATCGCCAATCCAGCAACAAGATTTTGTGTGTTAGTCTTTTAGAGGACAAAACGGTTGGCAAAGAAAATAATGAGAACTCGACAACTTAAATTATCTACTATCTACTGCATATGTTTTAGGCATAGAAACATGGATTAGCTTTCAAATTACCTAAAATCTCCTGCAAATTCATAGAGTAAACTTGGATCGAGTTTCTAAAATACTCCCTCCGTTCTAATTTAACTGTCGTTTAAGGTTTTTGCACAC
>NW_010934200.1:0-345 GCF_000633955.1 Camelina sativa | reverse complement strand
TATTCCTCAACTGTTAACTAGTCTTTAGCCTTTACGGAAATTATAAAGTATTGGTTGGGATGCAAAAGCAGCCATTTTGCATGGTGATGATACAAACAAAAGGTATAGTATCTTAGAAAAGGTCAATCTCCCATTAATTTGTTGTACATTGAACTTGTTGAAGCCAATTTAGGTTTGTCTTACGCTAATTAAACCGAGCGAGAGATACTACCATCAAATCAAACAAAAAAAAAAAAGATTAGTTGAAACTCCTATGTTATAAAATCTATAATAATTCGCAATACTCGGAACATATAAAGAGTTTCTGATGTGATCCGCTCGAAGTAAGATTTCAAGAAGTTGTTG
>NW_010934199.1:0-345 GCF_000633955.1 Camelina sativa | reverse complement strand
AGCTGCACAGGGTGTTTCAAATCAAGCAAATAATACTCCTCTGCCTGATATTGGTCTTCCCGATGGTGGCGTTCCTCAACAGTATCCTCAACAGGCAAGTCAACAACCGGGTGCTCCATTTCAGACTGTTGGACTTCCTGATGGTGGTGTTCCTCAACAGTATCCTGGTCAGACCCAGGGGCCAAACCAGGTTCCGGTTTCTACACAGCCTCTTGACCTGAGCGTTCTTGGAGTTCCAAATACCGGTGATTCTGGGAAGCCTCCTGGACAGCCTCAATCGCCTCCTGCATCAGTTCGTCCTGGACAGGTAAATGTGTATTTGATTTGTCCTATGTGTTTGCATGC
>NW_010934198.1:0-345 GCF_000633955.1 Camelina sativa | reverse complement strand
TGGTTCCATCTGTTTGAAGTAATACAATGTTTACTTGGCTATGTAAGCATTGTAATAAAGCTATGGAGTTGGGTGAAATCGAAGACTGTTGGCAATGGAAGATAGACAAGGAGCCAAGTCAAGAGCCGAGATGTTTGTCCAGTTGACTGGTGGACTCGAGGCTGCTGCTTGCAGAGCAAACTCAAAGGCCAAGGTTCGATTTTTTTTTTCCTCTGTTTTTTTTACCCTTGAGCTCAAATTTGGATTCACTTGGAGGTTTTGCTAACAGGCGAGTCTCCCAGGTGTTAGAAGGTTATGCTCAGTCTGTTAGTGACCAAGCCGTTGGGATGGGAGTCATTCGTGGAG
>NW_010934197.1:0-345 GCF_000633955.1 Camelina sativa | reverse complement strand
GACCCAATGTGATTCTTTCATGTACTCATTGTCTTAGGAGTGAAAAGTAATTGATATGACATTTCGTATATATCCTTGTGGGTTTTATAATGCAACCTTACATCTTGCAGTTTGGAAAAGACAGAGCCACTGCAACTTATGGTGTTCTGCCTGCTGCAAATGTTCCTCCACCATATGCTTTGGCGTCAATATCAGCGGTGCAATTCGGTCCATGCGGACACCGATTTGCTAGCGCTGCACTGGATGGAACTGTATGCACTTGGCAATCAGAAGTTGGAGGAAGAAGCAATATCCATCCTGTTGAGTCATCTCTTTGCTTCAATGGCCATGCATCGTACGTTTTTT
>NW_010934196.1:0-345 GCF_000633955.1 Camelina sativa | reverse complement strand
TTTGGAATGAATTTGGAGTGTTTATACACCACTTATACCCATTTTGTTCTGAAATAGGCTAAAACTGTGAAAACATTGATTCGAACCAGTAAACAGCTNTTTCTAGGGTCAGAATGTATGACAATCCAATGCATTTGACTAATTGTAAGAGTTCAGGATGCATATGGAGTGTTTAGACAACACTTAAACCCGTTTCATCCCAAAACATGCTTAAACCAAGAAAACAGGCTAAAACCAAGAAAACATTGGTTCGAAGCAGTAAATAGCTTTTTTACTATTTCTAGGGTCAGATGTGTGTCAATCCAATGCATTTGACTAATTGTAAGAGTTCGGTTGAATTTGGAG
>NW_010934195.1:0-345 GCF_000633955.1 Camelina sativa | reverse complement strand
GTGTTGTCTAAACACTCCAAATTCATCCCAAACTCTTAAAATTAGTCTAATGCGATGGATTGTCACACTTTCTGACAGTAGAATCAGTCAAAAAGCTGTTTACTGCTTCGAATCGATGTTTTCTCAGTNTCAGTTTTAACCTGTTTTGAGACAAAATGGTTATAAGTATTGTGTAAACACTCCAAATTCATCCCGAACTCTTACAATTAGTCAAATGCATACGATTGTCACACATTTGGACCCTAGAAACAGAAAAGGCTGTTTCGTAATTCGAATTAATGTTTTCTCAGTTTTAGCCTGTTTTCTCGGGTTAACCTTGTTTTGGGATAAAACAGGTTTAAGAGT
>NW_010934194.1:0-345 GCF_000633955.1 Camelina sativa | reverse complement strand
ATTAACTTCCACAAGGTGATTGCATATATGATCGCTTTCCAAGCTTTGCTCCACACGGCACTTCACATCTTCTGTAACTACCCTAGGTTAAGCTCGTGCTCCTACGACGTGTTCTTGACGTACGCGGGATCTGCCTTGGGAAATACGCAACCGAGTTATCTAGGTTTAATGACGACTTCAGTGTCGATCACGGGAGTTTTAATGATTTTCTTCATGGGATTCTCATTTACGCTCGCGATGCATTACTTTAGAAGGAACATAGTGAAATTGCCTAAACCGTTTAGCGTTCTTGCTGGTTTTAATGCGTTTTGGTATGCTCATCATTTGTTGGTTCTTGCTTATGTT
>NW_010934193.1:0-345 GCF_000633955.1 Camelina sativa | reverse complement strand
CTTGCGGGTACGGTTATTTGATTCTGTGTTACACACATTTTCCTCTAGACAAGACCCACCCCCAGGTCCGTCANCTGCTTCATCCGGGGCGAAGTTGGAGTACAGCAGATAGTCTTCATCCCTTGAACTTGCACCATCGCTGTCGTCACAGTAATCAAATCTACTGTTGTCCTCGTCATCTGCTTCATCTTCATCTACATCATTTCCTACATTATCTTCACCGTCTTCCTTCCGACTCTCGTACTCATCATCTTTTTGTCCCATTTCCTCTGCCATGCCTACGAAATCATCTACAACAACTTCAGGGGTCTTGGGTGTTGGTTCTGGGGTTTTCAGTTTAACTTC
>NW_010934192.1:0-345 GCF_000633955.1 Camelina sativa | reverse complement strand
CTCCTTGAGGCAAGCAATCGTGAGCTACAAAACGAACTTCAAGAACGAAGAGTCGCTTCTGAGCATTTCTCAAAGCGTGCTTATGATGCTCAGGTTTTTCTTCTACTCATTCTTTTTTTTTTAATGGATCAAAGCACATATGACATCTAGCATTTTACATTTTATTTTCATCCATTTAGGTTGAAAAGGACAAACTCATAATGATTATTGAATCTGTTCGCAATGGTAAATCCTTGGATGAGATTGAAACGTGCCAAAATGAGGTGAGATGTCCTTTATGATTCTTTTGTTGAAATGTATGACCAAGTGGATTTTTTCGCTGAAGTGTCTAATTTTCCAGGACGT
>NW_010934191.1:0-345 GCF_000633955.1 Camelina sativa | reverse complement strand
TGCTTTGCCTATTCCAACTCAAGGTTTTTCAAGTTCAATTGTGGAGAATGTAGATTATATGTTCCCGTTAATGGAAAGAGTTACCATCTTAAAGGAAATGGAGAAATGTCATTCCTTTGCTCCTCTAGGAGATATGGAAAGCAAGGAAACTTTTGTTTTTGAAAATCAGGATCATGATCATCATATTTTCATCGCTGCAGCTTTAGAGACTTCGGAGGAATGGATTAACCAACAGGCTCTAATAAGTAACGAATCACAAAAGGAAGCTCATGGGTGGATAAGAGTTATGGTTTTCCCACGGAATGGGCATTTGTACTCCACCAAAAATTAGCCATTGCCCCCGTA
>NW_010934190.1:0-345 GCF_000633955.1 Camelina sativa | reverse complement strand
CAAGATGTGGTTTCTCGTTCGTCGTGTGAGGCTGAATATCGGGCTATAGCCGAAACAGTGTGTGAGCTTCTATGGTTGCGTGAGGTTCTTGTTTCCATGGGGGTTGATTGTTCAGTTCCGGTTTCTCTATATTGTGATAATGAGTCGGCTATTCATTTGAGTAAGAATAAATGTTAAAATAAATATAAAATAATAGTGTGTCGTAATCTAAATGGTTACTATGTCGACTATTTTACGTGGACTATGACATCTCTCTTCTTTTGATCTTACCGAACATAACTGAGTAAAAACCACACACACAATGTAGACCCTCTTCATCTTTAATGGATATATATATATATATAT
>NW_010934189.1:0-345 GCF_000633955.1 Camelina sativa | reverse complement strand
TTAACCGCTTGGTGTGATTCGGATCATGCTAAATGTCCTGCTTCCCGACGTTCTCTCACTGGCTATTTCATTCAGCTCGGCGGATCTCCTTTGTCTTGGAAGACGCGCAAACAAGATGTTGTCTCTCGTTCTTCCACTGAGGCCGAATACAGAGCTATGGCGGACACCGTTAGTGAACTCCTCTGGCTTCGTCAACTCCTCCCTTTTCTTGGTATCAAAGTTACCGCTCCAATTACCGTTTATTCTGACAGTCTCTCCGCGATCATGCTTGCTGCCAACCCCGTCTTTCATGCTCGGACAAAACACGTTGGTACGGACTGTCATTTTATACGCGACGAAATTATA
>NW_010934188.1:0-345 GCF_000633955.1 Camelina sativa | reverse complement strand
TGCACTGCATCTTCTTTGTTGCCTATTGTTCCAGATACTATTTCTGCATTGAAGTGATCGTGCAGCTTCTCTTTCAAGCTACTTTCTACGGGGAATGGTTCGTACAAGAACTGCATGCAGAGAAAATATGATATCGTTAAGGTATATTGTTGCAAAGGATACTAAAAATTGCCAAATAATCCAATTGAGCTCGACCTTTTTGTAAAAGCTTTTTTTAGGTTCATGTACAAGAATGACCGCTTTCCCATGTTGGTCAAATTGCGGACGCCCTGCACGTCCCATCATTTGCAAGATCTCTGTAAGAGGGAAGTCAACATATCTTTTGGTTTTCCCGTCAAAATATTC
>NW_010934187.1:0-345 GCF_000633955.1 Camelina sativa | reverse complement strand
CCACAACACAGAGGCAAACGGTGGAACAGGTCATGCTCAAAACAGTACCCCGTCAAGTGTTAGAAGTGTCAGGAGGAGGCAGAGTTGGAGCCGTGGAGAAACCATGCCGGGCACAAGCACTCCTCCTGATGCCCTGGAGATGGACTACCCTGGAAGACCGGAGGTTCATGGTATCGTGTTTCCTGATTTAGAGTTCGGTTCTGGTGGGAAATTGTTGAGGGAAGATTCAATGTCCTCCCGCGGAAGTGATTCCACTGAGGCTCACAGTGTTGGAACACCGTTGGTGGGAGACGGTGGAGGTATCACCAGCATTCGGTCATTTGTTGAAGGGCTGAAGGAGATGGT
>NW_010934186.1:0-345 GCF_000633955.1 Camelina sativa | reverse complement strand
TTTACATCTTCAAAAGAAGCAATTCCTGGTAACATTGATCTATACTATGGTTCAGGTTGTCGACTTTGGTGAGGGTGGACCTGTACGATGTTCACGCTGTAAGGGTTACATAAATCCTTTCATGAAGTTCATTGACCAAGGAAGGAAGTTCATCTGTAATTTCTGTGGTAAATGTTACTGTTTTCAGTTATGCAAGCCACATAATCCTAAGTTATAGCTATGTAACTGCAATAGTATGGATCAAGTTTTGAAGTAATTGAGTATTCTAAGCTAAAAGCGTAGACTAGCATTTTTTGCTTTACCTTCCTGGATTGAAAGATTTCTTCTTCCACTCTGGATTCAACT
>NW_010934185.1:0-345 GCF_000633955.1 Camelina sativa | reverse complement strand
AATGTCAGTGATAATATGGATTGAGTCAGAGATGCCAATATGATCTTATGTTCTTATTTGCCTATACTAGCAGCAGCCATACTTCCGTTGGTAAGTTCATTCCCTATCTTTCTAAAGGATAAGTCTGAGATACCACTGCTGCAGGTGTATCACTTTTACTCTTGCAGGTAAAAGATGGATCATCAAAAATTGGAAAGTAACGATTGGTTCAGCTCCCAGGAATTTCGGGATTAATGTTCTTCGGTGCCTTAGACTTACAAGCAGCTTGTGGAACAGGAACTGCAACAATGCAGGTTCTTTGCTTTGTGTGTGTTTCTTCAGCATTTTCTTAATGATGCCTTTGTC
>NW_010934184.1:0-345 GCF_000633955.1 Camelina sativa | reverse complement strand
CTCTTGTTCGATTTGCAAGTAAGACTTCGGCCCTGATACATGCTTGTTTNCTTGTTTGGGCCAAGACCATTACGGTCAGACATTCGAGCTGCTGAAGTGGTTGCACTCTTTGCCATGGCTTCTTCTGTGTTCCAATAGTCACACATTTCTTTCCAAAGAGTTTTCTCAATCCAACTCGGTTTTGCTTCATCTCGCTGAGCTTCTGCCTTGGAAACCATGTCTTTCATACGGTTTTGACAAATGGTATAAAACTTTTCTTGAACGACACCGGTTAGTGAGGGATGACTAGTGTTAGTGATACAAAAGATGACTAGTGTTAGTGATACAAACAATCCAAAAAAACAA
>NW_010934183.1:0-345 GCF_000633955.1 Camelina sativa | reverse complement strand
TCTTTTGTTGTCACTTAACAACCCAGAGAACATGTATGTATTATTGTATTTTTTTTGTTTCTTATATTTGCATAATGAAGATCCAATTCATCACAACAACATTTGAAATGATGCTTAAACCTAAAAGCGTGTAGAGAGATTTACATTCATCACATACTTTTTATAATGTTGGAACAATATCTCCAATATGTATCTGTGAATCCAGGATTTACAAGAGATAACACTGAAAGAGAAAGTGAAAGAAACAAGAAGGCAAAGTAAATGCACACATGGAAAGAGAGAAGACTCGTTTGCGCTTTTCTTCTCACCGGTTTGCCCTTTCATTAATCCTAACGGTCCAAGCTC
>NW_010934182.1:0-345 GCF_000633955.1 Camelina sativa | reverse complement strand
CAAAGAACTCTTGCTTTGTCTGTCAAACTTACACAAAAGTCAAGAGATACCAAAACAGATCAAGAAACACAAAAGTAAAAAAAGATTTAAACAGCAAAAGAGGGTAATAATAAATAATAAAGAACACTAAACCGATTGTCTGGAGATGAAACCACCGTGAACCAAAACCAATGTACAGTAACACAACGTGAAAAGCAGACATGACCGATAAACTTCACCAGCGAGTTGTGCTAATATGATGGTGTCTATTGATGAACTTTGCAACTGAATGGTGTCTGTGGGTAAAGGCGGATCATTTGAGCTTCCGGAACTTTCTGGAAATGTTGGTGATTGATCTGAAGATGA
>NW_010934181.1:0-345 GCF_000633955.1 Camelina sativa | reverse complement strand
ATAAAATTATAAATGCAAATATAGCAAGCTTGAGTGAAGAATTTATTTGTACTAGACAAATAAATATATAGTCACTCGTTACAACTACTGGTTGAAAGTTTTACTTATGTGTCAAAAAATATCCAATGTTAAAATATTTTTTACGATTTTCGTATATTAAACATTAAATCTTTTTACTTTACTTATGTGTAACATCTGTTTTTTTTTTTTTTTCGACAATCATATTTTTGCATATCGAAATCTCCAATATCGCAAGGTGTTATTTATTAAGCAAAATAAGTAAGAAACAAAAAAAAGGTAATAATTTATTTTGACCATTGATTTGACGTTGCAGTAAAGCATTGT
>NW_010934180.1:0-345 GCF_000633955.1 Camelina sativa | reverse complement strand
CAGATACCTAAGTACAAGATTGACTCTGTTGAATTTGAAACTCTTACACTAGGTTCTTTACCCCCTACATTTCAAGGTCGGTTTATCCTCCTTTCTTCTTCTCCTACTCTCAATCTCTCCCTGAGTATCCTGTTCCCATGTTGGAACTAAGAGCTGGATGTGGTGACAGAAACTAAGATCACTTGCTAAAAATGATTACGAATCGTTCCAAGACTTACAAGTTTTGTTTTTTATTTTTTTTTCTCAGGGATGAAAGTTTATCTGACAGACGAGAAAGAGTTGATTATGGAACCATGTTTGAAATGGGCCGCAAATCCAAATATCTTGGTTGCCATCAAAGCATTT
>NW_010934179.1:0-345 GCF_000633955.1 Camelina sativa | reverse complement strand
ATACATATTATTATTACATGAAGACAAAGTAAAATGCCAAAACAAAGCTTGCCCCACTCTTCATTCCATAACCTAAGAAAACTATAAGAATCTTGTGAGTCTTCTTCTTGACCAAATTGATAAAAGAACCATCGTTGTTGGTCAATACTTAAAAAGTAAACATTAATTGATGTTTCCTGCATGAACTTTTTTTTGTTAATCTGAGACTATTACATATTGCAGAAATCTAGAGTTTTTTTCGTTTCTCTGTTTTTGACTAATAGCAAAACCACTATAGTAAAAGCCATTTGATCCAATGTGTCATCTTTAAAACGATTTGTTATATATCCTTCAAATTTCAAGTTG
>NW_010934178.1:0-345 GCF_000633955.1 Camelina sativa | reverse complement strand
TAAATATGCTGCTGAGCTCTGCCCACGCTCTGTTCAAGAAGCCAAGTGTATTTCTTAGCTGTATTATCTTCCATGTGTTTGCTTCAAGTATATTTTCTTAACTACATCATCCGTGTATGGTTTTTTGAGTCTTCTCTGACCCTCAACACTGTCTATAAGGATTAGAAAAGTAGGCTTTATGGATCAACAAGCCGTTTAAAGGTAGGCTTCTCTGATCACCCAAATATGATTCTTTTCTTTCCTTTTTGTATTCTAAAATCACCTAAAATTTAATAATCAAATCTCACCAAATCCCAAAATTCAAATCTCAAAATTCTACCAAAATATCAAAATCTCTCAAAATTA
>NW_010934177.1:0-345 GCF_000633955.1 Camelina sativa | reverse complement strand
TTCTACCCTTCCAAAAGTTTCCATTGTTCCTAAAGGTAGAATCTGTTATCGTTTTTTTCTTTTTCCCCGCTTTTTATACTCCCAACTAAAACTATACAATATCAATTTATCTCTCATCGAATACAGAACCAGAGAGATCCCGAGATGTTCAAGATGATGGTATGTTTTCGCAAATGCTATTACTGATTACCTCAAATTTTAATCAAAAATCCTCTTCTGATGATGATGATATTTTGTGTACAGCTCTTTCCTGTCCACAGCTACTAGCAGCTGCTCAAACGCTCTGTGACATTGCAGTCCAATCCGCAAACCACAACAACCCAAATGGAATCCTCAGATGGCCGA
>NW_010934176.1:0-345 GCF_000633955.1 Camelina sativa | reverse complement strand
AAATGACAACGTGTGGGACTCATCAGACTATGTTAAAAGGTCAATGGATGCATTGATGATTAGTTTTAAGTTTTAACAATGGGGGGGGGGGTAAATCTAAGATAAATGAGAATTGGTGGGGGCAAATATGAATTTACTGTTACATAACACTCTCGTTTTCACAGCCATGTGTAATGTAAATGACCTGCGATTTCAAAGGTTTGATAAACTTTTCTAATTTTGGGAATGTGGTGGGAAGTCATCACGTGGTATGATTTGTTTGTTTAATAAGTGTATTCAATTTTACTTTCTCTTTTTGCTTCTATCTAATTTGATTTGACGGCTCTTTGAGTTTTCACTGGTGAC
>NW_010934175.1:0-345 GCF_000633955.1 Camelina sativa | reverse complement strand
GCATGTTCTTCGATTCTTTACAGTCTAATCTTGTCTCTCTACTCGTTGCTATACTCTAGCCTCCTTCTCTTCTTTTCTTCTTACTCACATTTCTTTTATTCTCCGGGTAAAAGCCTTATCCATCGGTCCATAGAAATCAAACCATTGAAAACGCCAAGCCCATTGTTACACCGATTGTCTTGAAGGGGACAAACTACTTGCTGTGGACAAGAACCACAAGAACCGCCCTTGGAGGTCGTGGCCTTTGGAGTCATGTCGAGACCGACTATGTTCCAAAGCAAAACCCCAAAGGAGAAGATGCTTCCGAGGTGGAAGTAGAGGAAGAGAGCGAGAGGAAGGCCAAGT
>NW_010934174.1:0-345 GCF_000633955.1 Camelina sativa | reverse complement strand
GCAATCCTACCATTGAACATTCCGATGCTGCCGTGTTTCTATTTTTCCACTTGATCTTGGAACATTAGTGGGAACTACTTAGGTTTCAATGATGGAATACAAAGCAATTGTGAATGTGCTACAAACCATTTATTATGTAGTTGTTCATCTATTCTTTTTCTAATTATGTTTTTTTGAGGAGGATGAAGTATTCTTTTTTTAGTTCTGATTTTTAATTTTATTTTGTAATACAGTTTTTTTTTGTAATCATGGCTTAGAATAATCAATATAGTATTCGAAATATGTTTTAAATTATTATTCATAATTTAAATGTATTTAAATCAATTAATAAAATATATATATATA
>NW_010934173.1:0-345 GCF_000633955.1 Camelina sativa | reverse complement strand
AAAGTTTTTTTTTTTTTTTTTTTTTGGTTTAATAGATTCAAAGTTTAGCATAAGGTTTAAAGTTTTACGCTCCATTCCATAAAGATATCGTCTAGTTCATATTATTGTTATTTTTCTTTGTTTTAAAAAAGAATGAATATGCTTTATGCTTCCAGGTCTAAAAAATAAAATAGAAAAAAACGTTAGAAACAAAAGAGAGGTCTAAAAGTTAGTTTACAAAAGTGAATTAGTAGCTCTTTTGAATTATTGTTCCCCAATAAATGATTTAACGTTTGATTGGTGAGGGTATGCCTATAATTTTGCACTTATATAAGATCCATCTTTTATTATTGGCCACTCGAGATA
>NW_010934172.1:0-345 GCF_000633955.1 Camelina sativa | reverse complement strand
TGAAATCTGTGGCAATGTACGTACGTGATGTTTGGACAATGATCTTCTGGTTATTTACTAGAACCAAAGCCACATGCCGTGTGCAATAGAATCGCTGAGTTAGGATCATATGTTTATTCATAGTATAGACTTAGCGTTATATGTGCCACCTTTGTCAACCATTGCTCTGCAGCTGTCCGGCCACTATCTATATATAATCACTAACAACAGGGCAGAGTAAATTGCTGCAAGATATGTGAAAGTACTTTATACAATTCAAAGACCTAGTTAAGTGTCTATGGGCATATTAACAATGTTGCTCATTTTCGAGAACCTCAAGGATGCAGTTCCAGAGAAGTAGGAATG
>NW_010934171.1:0-345 GCF_000633955.1 Camelina sativa | reverse complement strand
CTTCTGTATTTGGCCACACTCATCAGTTTTTGTCTTGTATATCCACTTGACAGAGATTAACTTCTTATTTGCAGGCCTCTCCACTAAATCCCATGTCTCATTTTTGTTGATAGTGTCAATCTCGTCATCCATTGCACCTCTCCAATCTTGGTCCACTATGGCTTCTTCAAAAAACGCAGGTTCTTGCCATGTAAGATAGCATGCCTCTTCAACTTGGTTTGCTTCATCTTCTTGTACTCTTGCTTCTTGGTACACGTCACTCAACATTCTTACTTTGTGAACAACTCTAGATGAGCTACCAACTTCTGGCACTCCTTCACTTAGTTGGAACGGTATAGGACTGAT
>NW_010934170.1:0-345 GCF_000633955.1 Camelina sativa | reverse complement strand
GATTATCATTTGATGATCTCTTCTTTCACAAGTGTTATTTTGTTTCTTTAAATATTTAGTGTAATTCAATTGAATTTACATAATAATTTTTTTCTCTTAACAAATAATTTGATGATTAAATAATTTAAGGATATAAGATTATAATATATACTAGATTTTAACCTACGGTACACCACGTGCATATAATTATTATTATTATTTATATTTTATATTGTATTTGTGTATTAAATATTGGATGTTTTCCAAATAGAGGAATAACTACATTTTCTGATTGTTTGTGCAGCTAAATGTTTATATTATTTTTTTAACCCGAAATATACTTTATGAACATCTGTTTGTTATATT
>NW_010934169.1:0-345 GCF_000633955.1 Camelina sativa | reverse complement strand
GTTATACCCGATGGTGAAGTTTGTGGTACAGACGCATGCTTGAAGCCACCGTAAGTATTGGTCAGGGAGAGAGATCCCCTTGAGACAGTTGAACAGGAAGTCCCATGAGATGGTGTCAAAAGCCTTGGCGATGTCTACCTTGATTACTAGGCGCTTGGGACCTGCAGCCTTATGATATCCATTGACTAGTTCAGCTGCTAAAATGGTGTTCTCCAGCAGAAGCCTGTCCTGCACAAATGCTGTTTGGTTAGGGAGTATCAGATCAGGGAGGATAGGTTTGAGTCTGGCCACTAGCAACTTGGATATCACTTTGTAGAGCGTGTTGAGGCAGGAGATGGGACGGTA
>NW_010934168.1:0-345 GCF_000633955.1 Camelina sativa | reverse complement strand
ATACAAACAAGAACAAAAGTGAAACAGTATAAAGATAATCCATTATGTCAAAGTTAGGGTATACACCTATTAAGTTGGTATTATTTATCTAATCAAGTGTAAAAGGAATTTATACACGAATTATTCATTGGCTGACATGTTATGTTTATTATTCAAGTATTTATAAGGAATTTACGAACTCAATTATAGACATATATTTCACCTCAGTGTGGATTTATCCAACGTTGCGGTAGGTAGTTTCAGTTAACCTCAAACCGTGTGTGATACACCATCAAGAATCACAACGATTGGACGAGAGAAGAGAATAAGGATTTAGGATTTGGGATGCCCTATTTTGCCGTTCGA
>NW_010934167.1:0-345 GCF_000633955.1 Camelina sativa | reverse complement strand
TTATCTTTTTGTAACTTCTTGTTTCCTTGAATCAGGTTGCTTGATGCTCTTCTGAAATAAGTAGGATCGGAGTATCGCTTCAAGCAAGATCCAGGACCATTTATATCAAATCTGAGGAAATAAAGCAAGGAATCAGTTTAACATGATGTATCATAGTACATACATATCAGACATGATATTTTAGCCTGAAGCATACTTATCAAGCCAGTGCAATCGTGGAGGATCCTTGCACTCTTCATAGGAATCCATAATCATGTGAGGCAAGTCGTCGTAAATTAAGTGATTTTGCGTAATTGGGATACGAGGATGCCATTCCAGACCTGAAAACACCATAAAACTCAATAA
>NW_010934166.1:0-345 GCF_000633955.1 Camelina sativa | reverse complement strand
TTTTTTTTTTTTTTTTAAAATTAATTAGCTTTGTGTTGCGAAGTTTGATTCATTATTAACAACTTTCACATTCACGAAATTGGTAATCCGCGTGACGCATAAAAACATTCAATCGTAGCCGTTGGGAAGAGTTGAGAAAACACAATATGCAAATGTTTTAGCCGTCGGATTAAGAATGTAAGAAAGTACAAAAGGAGCGTATCGTGAGAACATACTTTTGGTAGCACAACCCTTATAAATAACCGCATTGTGGCCACAACCACTACTTCAATCATCTGCTATTACTGCTTTTGCGACGAAAGACAAAAAAAAAAAAAAAAAAAAAAAAAAAAAAAAAAAAAAAAA
>NW_010934165.1:0-345 GCF_000633955.1 Camelina sativa | reverse complement strand
TTTTACCTTCCGGGAAGCTACCCACACAAGTATGAAGTTGGTGATTACTTGAATGTGAAGGTGAATTCACTTACTTCTATCGAAACCGAAATGCCTTTTAGCTATTATAGTTTGCCCTTTTGTCAACCCTCTGAGGGGATTAAGGATAGTGCTGAGAATTTAGGTGAGCTTCTTATGGGAGATCGGATTGAGAATTCTCCTTATAGGTTTAAAATGTTTAAGAATGAGAGTGAGATCTTTCTTTGTCAGACTGACAAGTTGTCTGCTGATAGTTTTAAGCTTTTGAAGAAGAGGATTGATGAGATGTATCAAGTTAATCCTATGCTTGATAATTTGCCCGCGATT
>NW_010934164.1:0-345 GCF_000633955.1 Camelina sativa | reverse complement strand
TCCACGGCTATGCTGAAAACCCCAAGTGTTGGCTCGTTACACACAAAGCAATTAATGTTCTTAGTGTGATGCTGCATCATGAAACAAACAACAAGGGAGAAACTCTGTTTTCAGAAGTTAAGCCAAAGCAGTCAAAGATGTTGTAAAAAAAAAAAACATTAGTTACCTTAAGAGCACACTTCTCGCAGAAGTAATGTTGGCAACTGGTGACAACAGGATCTAAGAATGGGTTTTTGCAAATGGAACAATCTAAGGGCAATGCATCATTCTCTTTCTCTGTTGGCTCAAAGTCAGTATAAAGATCAAGCTTCCTCGATGTTTGTTTCTTGTCCTTCTTCTTTAGGT
>NW_010934163.1:0-345 GCF_000633955.1 Camelina sativa | reverse complement strand
TTTTTTTCTAGGACTATTTAGGGTAGGGAATTTCTCTATTTGATTGAAGGCTTTTATTCGTGTACGGGAATTGAAGTGATTAGAACAGAACTGAGCTTGCCAGCCAGGAATGAAGAAGCAACGGACGCTATTCGTGGACAGAGCAGCGGACAGATAGAGGTTTTGTTCGACATAGTCCCTAACGTGATACGTCTTCGCTATGTGCTATTACTACTCTTGCTTGTAAAGTCCTCTAAATGAGTGTTGAGTCTACTAACAGCACGTCAACAATCTCTTTCTTCATATACTATACCGTCCGGTTTTATATCCGAAACAAGAGATATGACACAAGGGAGAAAGATAGAT
>NW_010934162.1:0-345 GCF_000633955.1 Camelina sativa | reverse complement strand
GTCATATAGGTATAATCATAAAGAACCTACCTTAGGATTATGACTTATGAATGTGCACTAAGGCTTGCTATTCGAAGCTTTAGCATCGTATTAGTACACGGTAGATAGTTTAATAAAGTATATATATCAAGGTTAAAAAACGTTAGACAATGATTCAAATCCATGGCTTATTTTATAAAACTAAAATAATGAATATTACGCCTCATTCGATGAATCAATAGCTTTAGGATATAGAGCATTGGTTATGAACATGAGAAAGCAACAAAAGGATTTGACACACTTATTATTCTTGTTCAATTTTTTTTCCACAAATCAAACATAATAATCATAATCATTATTATATAC
>NW_010934161.1:0-345 GCF_000633955.1 Camelina sativa | reverse complement strand
TCCTTCTTCTCCTTCATCGTCTTTTTCTTCCGATTCTTCTCCTTCATTGTTTTCTTCTTCCCCTTCATCGTTNTTCTAAGGACCATGAAGCAGGATATGAAAACTCAGTTCGATAACATTTCGGTGAAGATTGATGGTCTTGAAAAAAGGATCGAACCGTTGGAAGTATATGTGAAAGAGCAAGAGAAATCAAAGGTAATACTTCGTAATACTATAGTAATACTTGGTAATACTTCGAAATCAAAGGTGTTAACAAAATTTGGTTTCATGTCAGTCACATGTAGATGATGAGCAACCAAGTACTTCGCAAGAAGGAGGGAGAGGGACGAAGAGAAAAAGGTCTAA
>NW_010934160.1:0-345 GCF_000633955.1 Camelina sativa | reverse complement strand
TTAGAACGAACTAAGCGTCTGACCTTGTTTCTTGTGGGTATTTTTTTTAGATGTCTTCAGGTGATTCAGGTTGCGGGGATGATTCAGGAGATGAGGGGCCGAGACATGAGGATTGTGGACATCGTAACGGGTTCTTGTCAACGGAATCAGAAAGCAGCCAAGGGCCAAATGATTCGAGTAATGAGAGTGAGGACGGGGTATTCGATGCCGACGACACCAACTGGTCTGTCGAGACCGATCCGTCCGAATGTTTGGATGAAACGGAGGAGTTGGAAGTTAATCATGATGACCAGACAATAGTGTTGGAGATTGGCGAACCAAGTCGACTTCAAGTACGAATGGACG
>NW_010934159.1:0-345 GCF_000633955.1 Camelina sativa | reverse complement strand
CAGGATGGTGCCACGCTCATCAACATCATCTTTTCTTCTTTTCTTTTTTTCATGGGAGGAGATATTGGAACAGAACTTAGAAACAAAGTCACCAATTAACCCCAAGTTCTTTCTTTACTTTAATTTTTTAAACTTTCATTATTGTGGTACGAACCTTTACAGCTTCAATGAGTACCAATCACACAAACAAAAAAAATATTTATTATTTGGTGACAAGTTATCTTTTTTCGCATGCAAAAGAATTTAAACATATTCAAACAATCAAACCTATTGGAGTAACGGAACAGAAAATATAGATATATGTTTAAATTATACCGGAACATAAGACAACATGGGGATGTAGCT
>NW_010934158.1:0-345 GCF_000633955.1 Camelina sativa | reverse complement strand
CAACAATTAAACCCTTTTTATCCCAAAAGAGGCTTAAACCGAGAAAACCATTGATTCGAAGCAGTAAACCGCTATGTTACTTTTTAGGTTAAAATATGTAACAATACAATGCATTTGACTAATTATAAGAGTTAGGGTTAAATTTGGAGTGTTTAGTCACCAATTATACCCATTTTGTCCCAAAACATGCTAAAACCGAGAAAAGTTTGATTAGAAGCGGTAAACAGATTTGTTATTATTTCTAGGGACAGAATTTTTGACAGTCCAATGCATTTTGACCATTTGTAAGATTTCGGGATTAATTTGGAGTGTTTGGACAACACTTAAACCCGTTTTATCCCAAAA
>NW_010934157.1:0-346 GCF_000633955.1 Camelina sativa | reverse complement strand
GTGGTACAAAATCAGGGAATGGGGAAGCTTCGGCTAAGGCCCCCGGTTTCACTCTGAACCGTAAGGGTGCTGGTCTGGCTTGGCCCAAACCTCTATTTAAGGTGAAGCAGGGTGCTTTGGAGAAGACTGGTCTGCTGCGGATTGATACTAACTTGGGAGATTCCAGTTCTAGTGATCCACCTACGGTCAAGGAGGCTGAGGGAAGTGCTCTTAAGGGTGATGAGGGTGGTTCTTTGGCCATGGATTTTGAGGTTGACAATGATGACCTGCTTGAGGATGGTGAGTTTGATGACAATGCTAAGGCGGATCACAACATTGTCCAGGAGGAGGTTGTTTCTCCTGATCA
>NW_010934156.1:0-346 GCF_000633955.1 Camelina sativa | reverse complement strand
GTTAGTTTTCTTGTCAGGAAAGTATAAGCACTCTTTTAGTGACATAGCTGCTTGTTTAAATTGTTCTTACTTACCATTTGATAATGGTCTTTGATATCTAAGGTCTGGTAGTGTGAACATTTCATTAGATTGGTATACCCTGCTACTTTTCGTTAAGATGATCCTAAGCTATGTTTTTCGTTTGGTAATTATCTGCTATAAGAATTTACTTCATTTTAGCATTAAAGTGAAGTCTTGATTTAAACATACGAAATAGGGTTGTGTACCAGTGAATATGTATTCAATATTTGTTTTAGTATATTATCCATTAGCATGACCGTAAAAGGTGTTTTATTAGTAGTCATTT
>NW_010934155.1:0-346 GCF_000633955.1 Camelina sativa | reverse complement strand
TTCGTATTTATCAACAATTAGTACATTTTTAGTTTAGAGAATATATAAGTACCATCTTCATATATAAGCAGACCTAACAGCGATATTCACTAAATTACTAAGAAAATTAAGGTAGAAACAAAAAGAATCATAAATAGACGATTATATGAATTCTTGATCATAGCTTTGTTTTTTTTGCAGATCGCAATTCCTGGCATCACATAATGAGACCTTCGAAGATTCCATACCGAAGAAAGAATGCATCGACACATGCTGTCTCTAGAAAACGTAACGACATTCTGAATTTTTAACATTAAGATATATGTTATATTCAAATCTAAAATATCGTACGCAATGACATTCAAAA
>NW_010934154.1:0-346 GCF_000633955.1 Camelina sativa | reverse complement strand
GAGTTTGATTATTTCGAGACAATGACTCTGAACTTACCCCAGACCAAAGAAGAAGACTACATGCCAAAGCCTTTGGTCCCAGAATATCTAAAATTCGATGAGACCGGTTGTATGGGTATCACAGCTAACCGGCCAAGAAGAGGACAAGCAAGACGGGGAAGACCAAGGCGGGATTTCCAAAGGGATATTCTCCCAGGGCTTGCTTCTCTGTCCAGGCTTGAAGTAACCGAAGATCTTCATATGTTTGAGGGACTTATGAAAGCCACATGCTACAACTGGAACTCAGGAGTGGCCCGAAGGAGCTCAAACCGAGGTGGATCTAGCCGAGGAAGAAAACGACTGGTCA
>NW_010934153.1:0-346 GCF_000633955.1 Camelina sativa | reverse complement strand
CATCTATCTCAAACTCTTATAATTAGTTAGTTGCATTGGATAAGACATACTTTAACCCCATAAACACTAACATAGCTTTTTACAGCTTCTAAGCAATGTTTTCTTGGTTTTAGCCTGTTTTGGGACAAAATGGGTATAAGTGGCTTTTAAACTCTCCACATCTATCTCAAACTCTTATAATTAGTTAGTTGCATTGGATTAAGACACATTTTAACCCCATAAAAACTAACATAGCTGTTTACAGCTTCTAAGCAATATTTTCTTGGTGTTAGCCTGTTTTGGGATAAAATGGGTATAATGCTTTTAAAACTCTCCACATTCATCTCAAACTCTTATAATTAGTTAG
>NW_010934152.1:0-346 GCF_000633955.1 Camelina sativa | reverse complement strand
CTTACCACATCTTTAACTCATGAAAATTTCCATGATGTTGAATAATCATTAGAGTTAACAATTNCTTGTACATCAACCATAACACATGATTATTCAAACTCAACTTCAAAAAAATTAGTTTTGTTAGTGATTGGTAACATTTTTGAATAAAATTTAGGTCTATGTCTATTTTTATTTCAAATGATAATAAAAAATAATAATTTAGGAGAAATAAAATAACTAATTAAAAAAGTTATTAAATAAAAGAAAAACAATAAAAATTATTTTTCTTGATATATGAATTAAATAAAAACGAAAAGATAATTTTTTGTATTATATAACTGAATTTTCGTTTTTTTAATTAAAA
>NW_010934151.1:0-346 GCF_000633955.1 Camelina sativa | reverse complement strand
ATAATAATAATAATAATAATGGTTTTCATATGTTAGGGTTTATGTAGGATTTCCAGTTTTTTATAATTCGATGATCATCCTCCAGGTTAAAAAAAAAAAGCATTAAACTTTCTTTAATTTAAACTACTGGGCCAGAGGATCACATTACTCTAAACTATGGATTTGAAAATGAGAAACCACTAGCTCGATAGTGGAATTCAAAAAAAAATATTGTCTCCATTACTAATAATGTATAAACATAAAAATGCACCAAATTGCTAGGTTTGAAAAGAACTAAAGCACGGATAGAGTAATTAACATTTTTTTCAATTTGCAATATTTGAATAAATCCTATGAGGGTTCCTTT
>NW_010934150.1:0-346 GCF_000633955.1 Camelina sativa | reverse complement strand
CAAATTCAAAGCTAATATACCAATCTTTATGATCTATTGATAACTGAATCAATTTATCAATGATCAAGATCCATCTTTAGGATTGTTTTCATCTAAACTAAGTCAAGAATCACTAATAAACCACTTTTGTATACTCAAAATCAACAAGAATCCAACCTAACTCTACAGATATATACCAATCTTGCATCTCAATGAATCTATTAATAATCGAATCATTTTATCAAACGATCTTGATCCATTTCTAGGATCGTTTTTCATCGAAATTTAAGTCAAGAATCATTGAAAACCCAACTTTTGACTTTTCAAATCACAATAGTTCCAACCCTATAACTAATTAACTAACATT
>NW_010934149.1:0-346 GCF_000633955.1 Camelina sativa | reverse complement strand
ATAATGTTTCATAGAAATCACATACACTTATGAATTTAGTTATATACTAGAGCCCACCATCTCAAGAAAGTTTAAACTTATTCAACTTGTGAAAAACTCTACTTTATATAAACAAAACCATCATCTCTATACTGCTCTCACAAAAACGATTAAGAGACTTGTTATTATAATAGAAACATTTAGAGAAAAGGAGAAGAAATCCTTTTTTGTTGCCACACTCCAGCCGGGTAAATACTATGGCTCGACCAGATGGCCAACCGAATCAGGCAAAACCTCAGGTTCAACATACGGCTAACCAAAACAACGAGGTACTTCCTCATAACGGTGCAACTGGTAACCAGGCAAA
>NW_010934148.1:0-346 GCF_000633955.1 Camelina sativa | reverse complement strand
TAAGGATGTCATGTTGGGGTTCAATTACATTTGTGAGAAGAAAACTCGACGCATATTAATTTATCATGTTGTAAACTAAACCGGTTCGGTTTAAATCCAATTTGTGGGCTCAATTTAATTCATTTTGGTTGAATTTAACTAAAGCACCATTTTCTTCTTGGGCACAATAAATGTGAGAATTAACAACGCCGGGTTCACCGGGGCAAACGGGTCGGGTTAACCGAGATGGATAGGGGGTAAAACTGAAAACAACCCTGAATTGAATTTAGTAAATTCTAACGCTTCAACGTCTCTTTCCTTTTTTCACTGCCGTTAATGGTGATTTCTTCAAGTTATACAGCAACAA
>NW_010934147.1:0-346 GCF_000633955.1 Camelina sativa | reverse complement strand
AAAAAAAACGAGGAACTTACTGGGACTCTCAAACATGAAAGTGACAGTGTCGCTACCATCATCAGCCTTGATGGTGATGATATCATCATTCCCAGCACATTTGAGCATCTTGGACATGTTACCAAGATTCATCCCCATAGAGATGTTCCTATCGCATCTGTAGTGCTCGAAACCTTCAGATCTAAGCAGGAGAGACACGAGCGCGACGTGGCTAGAGTCCATGGCCTGGAGAGAGAACCCTGTGCTTGAACAGTCGAAGTTCGCATCGTTCACCAGATCCTTCACCGCTTCTAGAACCTTCTTCAGTAGAGAACCTTGAACTAAACGAAGCTCCAACATCTTCTTT
>NW_010934146.1:0-346 GCF_000633955.1 Camelina sativa | reverse complement strand
TGCTTAAAAGCTGTAAACAGTTTTTTTAGCGTTTCTAGGGTTAAAATATACCACAATCCAATGCAACTGACCATATATAAGAGTTTGAGATGCATTTAGAGAGTTTAGACAACACTTATACCCATTTTGTCCGAAAACATGCTAAAACCGAGAAAACATTGCTTAAAAGCTGTAAACAGTTTTTTTAGCGTTTCTAGGGTTAAAATATACCACAATCCAATGCAACTGACCATATATAAGAGTTTGAGATGCATTTAGAGAGTTTAGACAACACTTATACCCATTTTGCCCCAAAATAGTAAAACCGAGAAAACATTGCTTACAAGCTGTAAACAGCTTTGTTAGT
>NW_010934145.1:0-346 GCF_000633955.1 Camelina sativa | reverse complement strand
ATGGCATCGCCCACTTGTCGATGTACATGCTGAAAAAACTCGCGCCAGCCCAGCTCAAAAATCAGCCTGTCTTCAAGCCCAATGCCCTCGGTTTGCCAACCATGCTCAGCCACCTCTTTCAGGCTCAGCAGGCCATGCGTGATCCATGGCGACAGTTTGGTCACCCTCCCATTTAGAAAATTGCGGGTTTTGGCGTACGTCGAAGGTCTGACCTGTCGCAGTTTCTCAAGCGCAGTCTCTCGGTTTGGTTCAAATTCACCCAGGTCTGTCATTTATTTCACCAGTGGGCGAGTGTTTCGGAAACCGCCGTCTACGTTCAGAATGGAACCCGTGGTTCGGCTCGAAT
>NW_010934144.1:0-346 GCF_000633955.1 Camelina sativa | reverse complement strand
TCAGACGCATCTTTCCTACCGTTTGGTACATCAACAAGCTTCACACCAGTTCTTTGACAACCTTCTCTAACACGACGAGGAAACCCATTGAAATCACCATAAGCTGAGAATGTAACCACTGGACCTGATATCAAAGGATGCAACTGAATAGCCGTTCTTACGTTACTAGCCACATCTTCAGGACGCACGTCGCTAGGAACGGGGCAGTTCTCAATGTCCCAGAGAACCGCCACGGGACCGTCGGTGAGAACACGTCTCTGAGAAGCAATCATGTTTAAGTCCGCCGTTGAGTAGTTTAACTTTTGTTGAGAATCAACAGAGACTAGAGCTGTTGCTGCTGATGGAT
>NW_010934143.1:0-346 GCF_000633955.1 Camelina sativa | reverse complement strand
TCATATTGTCCCCTGCATCGTAGTATCCTCCCACCAAATCCACCTACGTACAATTTAGCAATAATTAGTGTTTTCTCTGTTATATGTTAATCAAACACATACAGATGAAGAATATTAACATACAAACCCCAACAAAAACCAAGGTCTGACATATGCATTACCTCTGTTATAAACTAATAAAGATTGTTATTTTGATGATTTTGACAGAGACAGACGCCTTGGAACTAAAAACCCCAATACCAAAAATTAGGGTTTCAAATATGAGTTATCTTTTATGCGTCAAACCCATGAAAAAGGTCGAATCTTTTGATTGTTTTGTGAGGATATTTAACCTATACATCGAAAG
>NW_010934142.1:0-346 GCF_000633955.1 Camelina sativa | reverse complement strand
GCAGGTGATCAATTTGTTACACCACAGAAAGATGAAAAGTTAGGTGATATTGCTATAAACAGTGGAAGCGCCAATACAGTTTATACTGCTCATGAAGAAAAAACAAGCAACAAACATACGTCAAACAGTTTTGTATCTCCTCTTCGGTCATCTTCAAAGCAGTTTAGATCAGTGAAATTGGAGAACCTACCTTTAGGGGGTAATTTGATCAAGAAATTTGATGCGGCTGTTGATGAGGCAGACTGTGCTCTGAATATCACCAAACTTGCTACACATGGACTATCAAATAACAGGCCTTTATCATCAGATATGGCTGTGAACAATTCCAAGGAAAACGGTTTCAATC
>NW_010934141.1:0-346 GCF_000633955.1 Camelina sativa | reverse complement strand
ATGCTCGACCATCAACTCTGACATCCATAAGTAGATTAGGAGGCATCTTCTCTTTCCTTGTACGTTCCAGCTCGCTTCGTCTGCTTCAGAAAGAAGGTATAAAGTGTATCTACCTTCAACAGCACATCACTACATACCAATATTAGCCCTAACATCTCGTTAAGCCACCCACACCGAGATCGACAGTCAAAGGAAGAAGGAGATATTTCCGGTTACAACTCAAAACGACACTGTTTCACTAAATGAACCAAAACTGGACCAACACAAGGCTCAGCTCTCCTATGACTACAAGACATAAGCCCAAGACGAGTTTTGTCTACAAACCGAAGCCCAAAGTCTCCTCTGT
>NW_010934140.1:0-346 GCF_000633955.1 Camelina sativa | reverse complement strand
TTTGTCATTTTAAGCTCTGCATGTAAAATTCTATGCATTAGTTGTGTTTTCAAAGTAATCATGCTGTTGTAGACAAATTTTCGCATCTACTATCCACAAAGCTCCTGTTAACAAACCTCTTATGTAGTTTATGCCATTATGGACAATGTTTATATGCTTTGATGGACATTTCAAATGACCGCCTTGGTCCATCATATTGTCTAGCCTTTTTTGTAACAAAACTAAATCGTCCAAGTCTAGTTAGACTAACTGCATTTGATTTTTTCTTTACTCGAGTTTATGCTCCACTCGAGAAGTTTTTTGTCCATCAATCAGCTTTGACGTTGCGTGTTAGTTTACACATACA
>NW_010934139.1:0-346 GCF_000633955.1 Camelina sativa | reverse complement strand
CATGGTCCTCCCATAAGGTGAATGAAGCGGTCGCTTTAGGCCACCAATAACTTAAAATTTTAGAGGCTATGCTTTGTTACTTGGGCACTAATATTTGGCCAATTTAAGCCAATCTCTCTCCTCATGTTTACGTACTTTTTATTCATTTTTGACATTTCCCTATTTTTTGTGTTGTTTTAAACAATATTAATTTTTCTATAGAATAATATATCGTATGCTTATCAGGTTTCCTTGTACACTATGTCAAAACAAGCTTACTTTTCAATACATGCAATATATAGATGCCATATTTCTAAAATATGCTTTAGGCCACTAAATCTCTAGGACCGGGAGTTAAATTGATACA
>NW_010934138.1:0-346 GCF_000633955.1 Camelina sativa | reverse complement strand
CCGTGTTCGATATACCGGTCAGGTAGTACCATTGGTCTCCACTTTTGTCAAAATGAAAAAACATTTGAATTCAGAGACCAAAGCGATACAAATGAAAAACTAAGAATGTGTCAAAATGTAAACGTACCTTGAGCTTTCCGTCAAGAAGGCCGTCAAGTGCAAGAAACTGTACCACATGCGATCCAAATCCTCCAATCGAACCTTATTCAACCGTGATCAAAACCTCGTGTGATTTAGCTAAGTTACGAATGAGAGCAACATCTAATGGCTTGCAAAATCTTGCATCCGCTACAGTTATTTATAATCCTCGTTCGCCTAGCATAGAAGCAGCCTCTAAACAACTCTG
>NW_010934137.1:0-346 GCF_000633955.1 Camelina sativa | reverse complement strand
CTTCCCGTTTTGCACGGGTTCGTGTCTGAGAGAGTTGACAAGATGGTGGAAAATGGAATGGTTGAGGAAGTTAGAGAAATTTTTGACTATTCGGATTCGAATTACTCGAGAGGGATCAAGAAAGCAATCGGAGTTCCAGAGTTTGACAGGTTTTTTAGGAATGAGCAGTTCTTGAATGTGGGAGACAGAGAAGAGCTGTTAAGAAAAGTGGTCGAAGAGATAAAGAGGAATACCTTTGGGTTGGCTTGTAGGCAGAGAGAAAAGATCGAACGGTTGAGAAAGGTGAAGAAGTGGTGCATTCAGAGATTGGATGCCACTCCGGTCTTCACAAAACGAAGGTCCAAGA
>NW_010934136.1:0-346 GCF_000633955.1 Camelina sativa | reverse complement strand
GTCTAAAAATTTTCTAGCCGATGTGGGACGTTGTACATACACTTATTATAAGTATTTTAATATAGAAATTTTACATAATTTCAAAAATGGTAAATATTGAGATGTCTGATTTCAATAGGTCGTTTCAAAAATCTTAATATAGAAAATTCAAAAAAATAAAAAATGTTAATCAGTGACATGCTGAATCTCGATAGGTTGTTCAAAATCCTAGGTGGACGCCTTAAGGAGCAAAATCTTTAATATTACAACTTTGCAAGATATTAAAATATTTATATTATTTTAAACTTTTTGTGGAGGTGTTTATAATATTTTTAAACATTCTATAAAGTTTAAATATTTATAATAT
>NW_010934135.1:0-346 GCF_000633955.1 Camelina sativa | reverse complement strand
TGCATTCTTTCCCGGCAAAGTATCTCGTTTGTGGTTAGAATTTTTTTTAAAAGTTAGATTGTTCTTGAAGCCTTTAGAATGCTTATTCTCTGTTCTTCGAATATTGTTTTTAGTCTTAGTGGTTGGATAGAGAACAGTGATGTATCCATTGTTGTCTATTGAGAGTATTCTGTGCTTTGCAAGAGCCAAAGTTTATTGATGATGTAGACTGCTCAGTACTCGTTTTCTGCCCTGCCCACTAGATCAGTGAGAATTATTCTTGTATGTAATCATATGGAGTTGGTGACATTTTGTTGTTATTTTTTTTTCATGTCCAGAGCTTTCTGCAATCCTGCTGATGTTGAAG
>NW_010934134.1:0-346 GCF_000633955.1 Camelina sativa | reverse complement strand
TTTAATGGCATTACTGAGCCACAGCCGTCGCATGTCGTTATGTCTGCATGACATGAACCCTACAGAAATAAAATCAGCATATCGTTTTAGGGGACGCAACCCAATAACCGTTGAAGTGTCGGATACAAGTACATCATCACCAGATGTAGGTGGATATGAATTACACAAGATGCTTATGAAACTGACTGGTGATAGTGAAAGTAAGAACCTGTCCTTAATTAATTTACTTTGTCTTCCTAAATCACTAAAACAGCAAACTTGAAGATCTGACCCAAAAAAAAGAAGAACATGTGTCAAGGAAACGTACCTGAATTCTAGAAGCAGGCCCATACTCCTGGTCGGATTC
>NW_010934133.1:0-346 GCF_000633955.1 Camelina sativa | reverse complement strand
GTCGCAAATTGTGACATGCGTCACCGATCTAGTCTATCCGGTCTCTTGTCTCGGATCCTATGGAATATTGAACTGGGGCACATTGGCGCCACGATGTCCCAATATGGTCGACCAGTCAATTACATCGTTTATTTTTTTCTTTAATTTATTTCTGGACACTCAAGTTGGTCACATATTCTTTGTGCGTGATCCACATGACTTGTCTTCAAACACTGGCTGAATGTCTCCGCTTTATTTCGTTGAGTATATAGACCGGATCCAAGTGTGAACTGTTTCTCTTGTCCGCATGAGCGACCTGTAACACAATAAGATTTTCCATACGCACTCCATGCCCTTTTTAAAGGTG
>NW_010934132.1:0-346 GCF_000633955.1 Camelina sativa | reverse complement strand
CTAGGGTCAAAATGTGTGAAAATTCAATGCATTTGACTAATTATAAAGGTTCGGGATGAATTTGGAGTGTTTGGAGAACACTTGAAACCATTTTGTCTCGAAATAGGCTAAAACCGAGAAAACATTGATTCGAAGCAGTAAACAGTTTTGTTACTCTTTCTAGGGTCAAAATATGTAACAATCCAATGCATTTGACTAATTATAAAGGTTCGGGATGAATTTGGAGTGTTTGGAGAACACTTGAAACCATTTTGTCTCGAAATAGGCTAAAACCGAGAGAAAATTTTGATTCAAAGCAGTAAACAGTTTTGTTACTCTTTCTAGGGTCAAAATATGTAACAATCCA
>NW_010934131.1:0-346 GCF_000633955.1 Camelina sativa | reverse complement strand
AAAAACAAGAATCAAATTGCC
The DNA here is from genome assembly GCF_000633955.1 of Camelina sativa. Classification (NCBI taxonomy): domain Eukaryota; kingdom Viridiplantae; phylum Streptophyta; class Magnoliopsida; order Brassicales; family Brassicaceae; genus Camelina; species Camelina sativa. The sequence goes on along the minus strand of NW_010934131.1, from coordinate 325 downwards.
AGGATTTAGGAAAGTAACATAAATCACACTGGTAACATCGACATGAATCATTCATCATCTATGTATCCCTATGCTTCCTGATCCTTTTGTTTGATTTTCTACGGTCTATTGGCCTTTACATAAGGCAAAATGAGAGATCTAGAGTTGAAAAATAACGACACAACTTTAGACCCAACGGAAAAGTTGATATTTTCCCCCACATCTATGCTAACTTTCCAATGTGCTGTTCACATGCTGTGTATCTTCTGATATGATTCATGTATTTCGAACTGAGATCACCCTAACATAAAAGGTTTAATCCTTGTTATGAGAAGAGGTACATACC
>NW_010934130.1:0-346 GCF_000633955.1 Camelina sativa | reverse complement strand
TTTTTTTTCTTAAAAATAAAAAATAGACAATTCTACCAAATAATCTAAAAACTCACTTAAATCTCTCAAAATCTAAAATTTCTAAAATCTCACAAAATCCTCTCAAATCTGTGTTCAATATATAGAGAAGCCTTTGATTACTTAGACTTTGCTTGCTACCATTATACAATATAGTCTTCAAGATGTATAGTAAATCTCTTCCATCATGAATCACAAATTAGAAATTCAAAGAAGATGCTGAAAGGAACTCAACTTGTATGTTTAGTTGTCTACCAAAGTCTCTTCAAAGGAACTCAACTTATATATGCCTTTGAAATTGAAACTTTGTCATTTGATCATATTCAGA
>NW_010934129.1:0-346 GCF_000633955.1 Camelina sativa | reverse complement strand
GTTTCGTATCCATCCAACCATCTGTAATCATCAACCGCTAGATTGTTCCCGGACATGTCAGAACCAGGTACTGGCTCCTTCTGCAGCTTAGAGGGGACAGTGTTAAACCCAGGCGGAGGGCCAAGATGCCTAAAGGCTCTACTGATTGGATTTTTTCTTGCTAATGAAGATTGGACGCCCAGACCATCAGCAATAACTCCAGATGATGAAACAGTTTCACTTTTGGGTGGAAACACAGCTTCAGAAGTTCGTGACTGAGATGGCATACCACCCATACCATTGACATTGTACGACTGGTGGACCGGTAATGAGTGTGCAGGGTGATAGGAAACCCCATGATTTCCTT
>NW_010934128.1:0-346 GCF_000633955.1 Camelina sativa | reverse complement strand
CTCTCCGCTCAGAGACATGGTCGAGAGAAAGCATGACATGAGAGTCATCAACGTCTTCCGCAAAGAGAATTCCGAAAAAAACATCGTCTTCAGAGAGGTAAAGAAACCCTTGTCTCTATTTGGTTTAGAAAGATTCTTGTTTTTAGACGTACGAAAGCAGAGGTTTTTCTCATGATCGTAATTATTAATAATGTGTTCCTGATCTGTTTCTGACAATTCTAAAGATAAGAATAGAGGAAGCGGTGGATCTACTGGGGTTGCTAAGGAAGGAAGGAGACGACTTTGATCTGATGATGGTCGGGATAAGACACGAAGAGAATCTATTGATGTTGGAAGGGTTGTCAGA
>NW_010934127.1:0-346 GCF_000633955.1 Camelina sativa | reverse complement strand
CGAGTTCCTCCTTTCAGATGGTAAGTCATGCAATGCGCCACTTGAAGACTCAGGTGTGCACGAAGCTGCAATGTTGGTAGGCTGCTCAGGTATACCACCGGCAACCCCATGGCCCGTAGACATATCCCGCTCGAGAGCTTCTGTTCCTGATTGATACGTGAAGCAGAGCTTGAAAGATTGAAAACATTTTACCCACAATGTAAAACTTTAGTCAGCAGGCAACCTACCCGATGGAATCTGGTTTCTTCCTTGCATATTGTTTACCAATTCTCTAATTCTTGCATTGATTTGGGCAACTGAAACAGAACCATCCAAACCAGGTTGAACCCCAGTAGAAATATTCTCA
>NW_010934126.1:0-346 GCF_000633955.1 Camelina sativa | reverse complement strand
CCCGAAATCTTACAATTAGTCAAATGCATTGTATTGTCACACATTCTATCCTTAGAAACAGTAACAAAGCTGTTTACTGCTTCGAATNCTGTTTCGGGACAAAATGGGTAAAAGTCGAGTCTAAACACTCCAAATTCAACCCGAACTCTAGGTTTAAGCCTGTTTTAGGACAAAACGGGTTAAAGTGTTTTTTAAACACTCCAAATTCATCCTGAACTCTTACATTTAGTTAAATATATTGGATTGTTACATATTTTGACCCTAGAAAGAGTAACTTAGCTTTTTACATCTTCGAATCTATGTTTTCTCTCGGTTTTAGCCTGTTATCTCGGTTTAAGCCTGTTTT
>NW_010934125.1:0-346 GCF_000633955.1 Camelina sativa | reverse complement strand
CTCCTGAAAGAGGCACTGTCTGCTCCTGTTCTTTCTGTAGCTTCACCTTCAGCAATTCGGTATGCGCCATCAGTTATCATCCTATTGCAACTCATCATCTGTCTGTTTTTTGATCACCCGTTATTGGTGCAGCAAAACGTCTTTCATATAATCTCTTTAATATGGTCGAGTGGGTTTGGTCCATCGCGTACTTGATTTCGACAGGGCCTGGCTGAATCTGATTCAAAATGATGAGCAATGGAGTAATCACGTTGCCTGTATTGGAGAGACAACTGCTTCAGCTGCAAGACGACTAGGATTGAAAAACGTGTACTACCCAGAGGCACCGGGACTTGAAGGGTAATAT
>NW_010934124.1:0-346 GCF_000633955.1 Camelina sativa | reverse complement strand
AAATATATATTCAAAGAAGTAACCAGCTTTGTTACTCTATCTTGGGTTAGAATGTGAGAAAATCCAATGCATTTGACTAATTGTAAGAGTTCGCGATGAAGTTGGAGTGTTTAGACAACACTTTTACCCATCTTGTCCCGAAACAGGCTAAAACAGAGAAAATATATATTCAAAGAAGTAACCAGCTTTGTTACTCTATCTTGGGTTAGAATGTGAGAAAATCCAATGCATTTGACTAATTATAAGAGTTCGGGTTGAATTTGGAGTGTTTAGACAACACTTTTACCCATCTTGTCCCGAAACAGGCTTAAACCAACAAAACAGGCTAAAACCAAGAGAAAACATT
>NW_010934123.1:0-346 GCF_000633955.1 Camelina sativa | reverse complement strand
AGAAATACTGCAGAGTAATACCCTAATAATAATAAACAACGCATGCTTAGCAAAGAGAAGCAACATTTGGAAGCAAGTTTAGTAAAGGAACTAGTGACTGAGCTACGATTAATAATGCAGAGTGGAGTCCTAGAGTAATTCTCCATTCATGATCACAGAGTACCATAGAGAGCAAGGAAGTTATATTCTCAGTTGGAAGCAGGATATTTCATGTAAGCTAAGTAGGAGCTTCCAGTTAACAGAACGACAAGAAGTCATAATCAGCGGTCAAAGCACCAGCAGAGGTACTCTGATTTGGAGTAGGAGTTGTTGTACAGCTCTTTTAGCTCATCGAGCTTCATCTTCT
>NW_010934122.1:0-346 GCF_000633955.1 Camelina sativa | reverse complement strand
TGAGTAATAAACCAACTTTTGGATAACATTTGAGTAATTAATTCTTTACTTTTTGTATATTTTTTTTGGTATTAACGAATCATACTTGCTAATCATGTGATTATGATTATTTTTGGTATTAACCAAGAACGACGAGGAGGAGTAGAGGATGAGAACATGTTTGCTTATCATCCCCATTATGACATGACCTCGAACTGGTCACCATGTACGCCCTAAACCATTGAAACAATCTTCGACAGAAGAAACTGAGATATTTTAATTTGTTTATTTTTTGGTGAGACCATAGCCAACAGAGTCCGTCACTACAAGAAAACATGCATTTTGGGACTACAGTTTGTGACTACTT
>NW_010934121.1:0-346 GCF_000633955.1 Camelina sativa | reverse complement strand
AAAGCTGTTTACTGCTTTGAATCAATGTTTTCTCGGTATTAGCCTGTATCGGGACAAAATGGGTTTAAGTGGTGTCTAAACACTGCAAATTTATCCCAAACTCTGACAATTAGTCAAATGCATTGGTTTGTCACACATTCTGACACCAGAAACAGTAACAAAGCTGTTTACTGCTTTGAATCAATGTTTTCTCGGTATTAGCCTGTATCGGGACAAAATGGGTATAATTGGTGTCTAAACACTCTAAATTAAACCCAAACTCTTATAATTAGTTAAATGCATTGAATGGTTACATATTTTGACCCTAGAAAGAGTAACAATGCTGTTTACTGCTTTGAATCAATGT
>NW_010934120.1:0-346 GCF_000633955.1 Camelina sativa | reverse complement strand
TGCAGCCAAGCAAACCACTTGGTGAGGGGAAAAACTTCCAAGGAGCGGAGAGTTGTTGCGGTTGACAGTTTTAAGAGGCGATAAGATCGGCGGGAATCAAGGCAATTGGGGCGTTCAGGGGACTCAGAGGGAACATCTCGTGGCTGGGACCACGAAGGCGCAGGCACATCGAGACGATTCACCAGAAACTGAGGCAGGGGGAGGGGAGAACGAAGCTGAAGCATGCTCGGAGTTGAGATCCAGAATCTCGAGGGAACTCCGGGGAAAACAAGAGACCAAGAAACAAAGGAGAAAACGATGCAGTAGAGGATTGTAGAGCTTGCCAGAAGAGGTAGAACCCGACGCC
>NW_010934119.1:0-346 GCF_000633955.1 Camelina sativa | reverse complement strand
TTTAACAATAGTCCTGATGAAACCGCATACTTCCGCATGTTGCTAAACCGGGAGAATATTTCAAATGCAACTGTCATGATCCAACCATCACTAACGTCATATGCATTTGATTCACCACCTCAACCAGCTTTGCTGGATGTGGCTTCCATTGCAGCCGACAGAATTCTTCTGTTAGATGCATATTTTAGTGTTGTTGTCTTCCATGGAATGACTATAGCACAATGGCGAAACATGGGTTATCATCATCAGGCTGATCACGAGGTAATGCACGCTCTGAACCAGTAGTATTTGTAAAAGCATTTTTTACCTTCATTTTACACTTGCATAGCTGAAAAATGATATGTTC
>NW_010934118.1:0-346 GCF_000633955.1 Camelina sativa | reverse complement strand
GGCCTTTCCGGCCTTTCTTCTCTTCTTCCAAGGCTCGGCCTTACCGGTCTCTCCTCTCTCCTCCTTGGTACATTCTAATACAAAGCTGTTTACTTCTTAGAATCAACGTTTTCTCGGGTTTAGCCTGTTCCGGGAAAAAATGGGTAAAAGTGGTGTCTCAACACTCCAAATTCTACCCGAACTCTTATAATTANATTAGTCAAATGCATTGGCTTGTTACATATTTTGACCCTAGAAAGAGTAATATAGCGGTTTACAGCTTTGAATCAATGTTTTCTCTCGGTTTTACCCCGCTTTCACGGTTTAAACCTGTTTTGGGATAAAACGGGTTTAAGTGTTCTCTAAA
>NW_010934117.1:0-346 GCF_000633955.1 Camelina sativa | reverse complement strand
CTGTTCTTGCTATTATAATCATTCTGTTTCATTTGCATTTAGTTCTTGGTTCTTGTAGTTTGCTTTATGCACTTTGCATTTTCATTATACGANACGATTGTTAGTGACAAACAACCTTTACATCTGGCTTGACTTAGACTCATATGCACATCTTGATTGTTCACAAACACTCAAATTGGATTGACACCTCTTATACTACAATTGCATAAGGGGAATTGAAACACCCTGACATCCATTCATTCATAAGTCATCATTCCATACATCATTCATTCACCACACCACAAAAAAATAACTAGTTCCAATTTGGCGCCGTTGCCCATTTGAGTTTGTTTTGTGACATTTAGGA
>NW_010934116.1:0-346 GCF_000633955.1 Camelina sativa | reverse complement strand
TTGCAGGCACGAGGCAGAGCAAGCGAGAGAGTCCGGTTGATGAAGCCAGTAGGCAGCGGGACGTTAGCGGTGAGGATGAGGCAAGCACAGTCCATGCCAGTGTTGGTCAACGACTTTAAGGAGTCGCAGCAGCCAGCGGTGGGAGTGACGGAGCCGCCGCTGCTTCCCGTGATGAAGTTGAGACATGGAGTGAAGGTAGAGATCATGGAGGAGGTGCATGGCGTGCTTATCTGCTGACCTTTCCCTCCCAACATAAAGCATGACATCATCACTACTATCAATGTTAAGCCCTCCATTCTAATTTTGCCTGCGTAATTCTCCAGTGAAGATGCCTCGTAGTCATATA
>NW_010934115.1:0-346 GCF_000633955.1 Camelina sativa | reverse complement strand
ATGGGAAGTTGACTCTAATAGTACATATAAGTTGGGTTATTACTCGTTTGGTGAAAAATTGGGTATGGTTTTTAATGGCCAAGTTGCCCTTGGACGGACGTTGGTGCAAAAAAGAAATAACTAAGGATGCCATTTTATGTAAATGCCACGTATGTATGTTTTGGAGGGAAAATTTCCCGCTTCTGCAAAACTGTATGGAGCTAGTAACGGTAGACTTAGAAAAGAATAGTAGAGTTATGTGATAGAGATAAGTAGAAATGGTAAGTTTCCATCGTAGACTTTATCTAGTTGATGGTAGACTAATTAGTAGGTAGAGTTACATGATAGAGTTTCTAATCCCGGTAGA
>NW_010934114.1:0-346 GCF_000633955.1 Camelina sativa | reverse complement strand
AATTGATTAAATGCGATATTCCCCTTTTACGAATGTTATTTAATTATCATTCTCACTCTGGGTCCATTTGTTCTCACTTGAGCACATCATGATTGATTTATGATTTTGTTTTTTTTTTTAAGTTGTAAAGATTTAAGCTTTTTATTTTATTTATTGCTATGGTCTCGGAAACAAATTAAAGTTTTTTTTTTTTTGCAGGGTAGTGAATTGGTGTGGTGACTTGTGATGCACTGTGTCTGAGGGACAGGAAGAGATAAAGATGGGGTTTGAGCTGTTTGAGTGGTATTGTAAGCCGGTGCCTAATGGTGTTTGGACAAAGCAAGTGGCTAATGCATTTGGTGCATAC
>NW_010934113.1:0-346 GCF_000633955.1 Camelina sativa | reverse complement strand
TATAATAATCCAATGCAATTGACTAATTATAAGAGTTCTGGTTGAATTTGAGGTGTTTAGACAACAATTATACCCATTTTGTCCTGAAACAAGCTATAACCGAGAAAACATTGATTTGAAGTAGTAAACAGCTTTGTTACTGTTTCTAGGGTCAGAATGTGTGACAATCCAATGCATTTGACTAACTGTAAGAGTTTGGGATGAATTTGAAGTGTTTAGACAACACTTAAACTTGTTTTATCCCAAAACAAGCTTAAGCCGAGAAAACAGGCTAAAACCGAGAAATCATTAATTCGAATCAGTAAACAGTTTTGTTACTGTTTATAGGGTCAATATATGTAACAAT
>NW_010934112.1:0-346 GCF_000633955.1 Camelina sativa | reverse complement strand
ACAACAACACACCAAGAACTCATCTCCTTGGCCCTCACTTCACACATTAGATTCACCAGCAAAAAGAAAAAGTGTGTAAAGATCGAAACAAGTCGGATTCAACAACTATACAATGTTGCTGCATTTTTTATGCTGGTGCTTTTTTTTTCTTTCTTCAACTTCATTTGTTACCTAAATCTTTTTATATTTAAAAAGATGATCACAAGAACACGCAACGGTTCTTGTTCTTTTTCTTCTTCTTCTGTTTCGGTGGCTGAAGCACCACTTTTATCGCTGCGTCAAAGACTGCTTTCACATTCTGAAAAACCAAAGACCCAACATATTCACACTCTCTGACAAAACAAAA
>NW_010934111.1:0-346 GCF_000633955.1 Camelina sativa | reverse complement strand
AACAGGAATAAAAATGATATTATGATTATTTTCAAGTAGTGTGAATGATTGTATCCTCAAATACAATTTTTGAATCACCAGGAAATAGTGCTTATAATTTGTAGTTGATAAATGTGAGTTGTCTTAATCCATGAAGGTGGCAGAACTTATTGAGAAGGATCTTACCCTCATCGGATCAACTGCAATAGAAGACAAACTTCAGGAAGGGGTGCCTACCTGCATAGAAACCTTATCAAGAGCTGGAATTAAGATCTGGGTGTTAACAGGAGACAAAATGGAAACGGCTATTAATATTGCATATGGTAGGGTGTCACAAACTTTTACTCTGAGATCTTATTTCTTCTAT
>NW_010934110.1:0-346 GCF_000633955.1 Camelina sativa | reverse complement strand
CGATGATTTCTCTCCGTCCATAGCGTGTAGATTGTAGCTTGCCAGGCAAGAAGGAGGAGTTTTTTTAAGAGCCGAGGCCCCCTGAATGATGAGAGACCCTGAAGCGTCACAGACCACGATCTAGAAGGGGTGAATAAACATCGTCCTGCGACATTGCTCCACACCGACCAACTAAACGAACAGTCAAAGAAAAGATGGTCACAAATCTCCGGTTCGGCAGCACATAGTATGCAACACGAATCAACCTGCAAGCCTCAGTTTAACATTATATCACGTGTTGGGCATCTATTCAACACAACAACCAAGTCAGGAACTTATGCTTTGGGATTCCTCCAGAGATCCACAC
>NW_010934109.1:0-346 GCF_000633955.1 Camelina sativa | reverse complement strand
GGCGAACCAGCACAACCTCTAGGGTTCATGACCACAGGAAACAATCCCCGCCTCAGAGCTTCGCATACAAAAGATCGAACGCCTTCATCCATACTGCCTTGCGGCGTTCCAGGTATAAAAATCACCGTCGTATCCATCCCACGCTCCTCCTTAATGTCCAAATTAGCCGGCCAATCAAGGGATACAACGCCACCGTCCTCAGTAGTGATACAAACCCTCTGATACTCCAACGGAGTCTTCTCATCCGGAGACGATACAGTAATCTTCCCGGTATCCGAAGTAACGAAATGCCTCTCATCAGTCACGAGTCTGTCGCTTAAACTCTCAGAAGAGTCATCAAAGGAGA
>NW_010934108.1:0-346 GCF_000633955.1 Camelina sativa | reverse complement strand
TTTTTTTTGTAAGGTATGATGCCTGCATGGATGTGACAGACAGTGACCACAAGCCTGTTCGTTGTGTATTTAGTGTCAAGATTGCGAGGGTCGATGAATCAGTTAGGAGACAAGAATTTGGAAACATCATAAACTCGAATAAGAAAATCAAGGTCATGCTTGGAGAGTTAAGCAAGGTTCCAGAGACAATTGTCAGCACCAATAATATAATTCTCCAAAATCAGGATTCAACTATTCTGCGTATTACAAATAAGAGTGAGAAGAACATCGCTTTCTTTCAAATAATTTGTGAAGGCCAAGCCAAGATTGAGGAGGACGGTCAGGCACACGATCACCGAGCAAGAGG
>NW_010934107.1:0-346 GCF_000633955.1 Camelina sativa | reverse complement strand
CAACCTGACCTCCCTGCCCAAAAATAGGTGCTAAATTCACCCTTAGTCAAAACACATTGAATCTGAGCATCAAAACATGAAACGAGCAAAGCTTTTGTTGATCACTTTGAAAGTGATTCCTTTATTTATTTTGAGCGGTTGTTCTGGTCTACAGCTTGTCAATGCAGTGTCGCGAAATTACTACCCGGCAACCATCGAAAGCAACTTGACTTTTGACGCTAAAAACAAACTCGCCTACGACCTTTATCTGCCAGAAAAACCCGTCAAGTTTGATCACAAAACACCGGTTGTCATTTTCTTCTTCGGTGGCAGCTGGAACAGCGGCGAAAAATCGGAGTATGAATTT
>NW_010934106.1:0-346 GCF_000633955.1 Camelina sativa | reverse complement strand
TTTGGCCTAACTGATAAATAAGTGGGAGAACTGGAAGCGTTTGATCTCGAAAGAAGAATATAGAATTGATCTTTGCCATTTGCCAAGTGGCACCTAGAGGAGAGATTTTGAAGACCTTGATGATATGACTTACTCTAAGATGTTTTTAATTTTGATGAGATGGATGGCTTTAGGAGATTCAATAGACTTCTTTTATTAGTAAGTAATATTTCTTTCTTTTAAGTCAGATTCGAGGTAACATATCAATCTCTTAGTAGTTGTGATGTTACCAGCAAAAAAATATGTCAGTGATCAATGAATGCTTTATCAATAAAAAAAGAAGGAATTTTTAATTGGATAGAAAAAA
>NW_010934105.1:234-346 GCF_000633955.1 Camelina sativa | reverse complement strand
CCGATCACGCCCTTACCTGGTGGGATCGACTCGAAGCTGAACAGCGATGCAACCGCGACCGACCTATAACTGTTTGGGAGGTCTTGAAAGCAGAGATGCGAAGGCGCTACGT
>NW_010934105.1:0-142 GCF_000633955.1 Camelina sativa | reverse complement strand
CAAGTCGATGACTCCGAAGAGTCACTCATGGCTCAGTTCTTGGACGGATTGCAAGAGCGCATTGCACGCAAGGTCGAGCGCCAGCCCTATCAAAACTTTGAGGAGTTATTGCATCTCTCGGTGCAAATTGAAACTCAAATCA
>NW_010934104.1:0-346 GCF_000633955.1 Camelina sativa | reverse complement strand
AGGGGTGTCAGAAGGCACAAATGACACACTATTGACACCATATCTTTGCTTTCCATTTATCTGTCCGGCTGAACTACCGAACACAATAGTCCTAATGAGCGGTATAAGACCATAATGGTATGAACCTTGCGGGTTTGGTCTTGGTCCACTAGCTGTCAAGTTGGTTCTACCAAAAAAATAAATACCATATTTGTAATTGTAGTAACTTTTACATCTTAACTTCTTTATGGAGCTTAAAGCACCGTACCTAATTACTTTTGCAAGAAAGAATACCTGATGGCACGTGCTTGGTTCAAGGACCAATCGACCTGAATAGTGGGACCACCAGGAATTGGACCAGAAGCTG
>NW_010934103.1:0-346 GCF_000633955.1 Camelina sativa | reverse complement strand
TATGTGAGGATTCCTCGAATAGGCCAGTTTAAGGTGGACGTTTCCTTTAATGAAAAAGAATATGTAACTGATAGTGACTTGGTGCGTTTTTATTAATCCATTGTTTAATGTTCCCGCTTCATCTTCATATTTTAATTTAGATATGTGAACATGCCCCTAAAGTTTTGGCCAATAGCTAGGGAGAAGTACACATATAAAGGGGAGCGTAACAAAAATATCTGGCAGGTTAAGTGGGCAAAGCATTTTTCGATTAAAGATTAATATACATATAACTCATGACTTCCTAAAAGAAGAAATCATTAGTGTTATCATATCGAGACCGATACCATTTTTGGCAAGTATTAGT
>NW_010934102.1:0-346 GCF_000633955.1 Camelina sativa | reverse complement strand
GTCGATCAAGTTCTGGACTACTTTAGAAGCTACAAGCATTCCCTTCTGGTAATGATATACCGTTGTATGCCAGGTTATCAAAGGCCCTACCACGCGTGCTACGGAGCGACCAACATAAAAGTGGTAAGATCTTATTTACCCTCTTTCCTCTGGCAACATGCAATGGTTAATGAAACATTTTCTGAAAATATAGAGATGATATGTAATACTAAAATAAAATTTTGATTAGTTTGCTAAATGACCATTCGAAGAGACTTGTTTGTTGGAAAAGAAAAGCATATGATTCGTGAGAAAATCGTAATAGTTCTAACTTTTTAATAAAAAAGAAAAAGAAAACGAAAAAGAA
>NW_010934101.1:0-346 GCF_000633955.1 Camelina sativa | reverse complement strand
AGATTCCATCAGTCGGTCTCGGAACGTGGCAGGCCGATCCTGGTCTCATCGGAAACGCTGTCGAAGCTGCTGTAAAGGTTCGTCTTGTGATTTTCTAATTTGTGATTAATGATTGTATTAGCTAAATCACTAAAGAGTCTTCTTCTTGATGCAGATCGGTTATCGCCAAATTGATTGTGCTTTAATCTCTATGGCAACGAAAAAGAGGTAATCCAAACAAACTCATCTTATATATTATTTAGATTATGGTTCTGTTTCTTGTATAAGTTTTGAAAGTCATAGGTGATGTGAGATGTATAGGTTTATGAAAAAGTTTTTGTCTTTTGTTCGATTTGATACTTTGTGT
>NW_010934100.1:0-346 GCF_000633955.1 Camelina sativa | reverse complement strand
TGATAATCAAACGGCTCAGAAACCGAGGCACACACTACATCTAGCATATAGTCACAATCCTGGACGGTACACACATATCCGAAACCACTGCTCTTACGCATACAAGCACCACATCCGAACACATGATTTTCATGGACAACCTTTTGTTCAATTGGATGAGGATGTAATGGATGAACCTTCTTCCGCGGAGCATTCGCACATGTTTCGTGTAGAATGAAGTCACATTCCTCCACACATACATAAAAATTCTCCTCGTTAGTTGGAAGGACACAAGCTTGACAAAACTTGTTTTCTTTGTTAACTCCATTGGTCTCAAATTTCATATGACAGCCGTGAGAAAAGTGAA
>NW_010934099.1:0-346 GCF_000633955.1 Camelina sativa | reverse complement strand
TTATTGAAGAAGGAAAAAAGAAATGTTGAGAGTTTTATTTTTGTTATATGGGCCAGTAATTACTTAGGTCGAAAGTACAAATGAATTTAGTTAATTAAGTCCAAAAAATTTGATAAGACAGGTGTTAGATAGATAAGATGCCAAGTATCATCTCCTTAGCAAAAGTTGAGAAAAACCTTCTCTTATATTATTCAAGAATACCTATTAAAATTTGGAAAGATATACAAAAATAATATAATTCTTCGTAGGAACCTAATGACTGAAATTAAATAAAAATGATTGGAAGTTTGTGTTAAAAGGAGAGTAATTAGGGATTGAATTCTAATTTTATGGAAAACAGAATGAA
>NW_010934098.1:0-346 GCF_000633955.1 Camelina sativa | reverse complement strand
TGTAACAACAACTTTGACTTTGTTATCGACATTCTTTTTGGGTCAAATGATTGTCTCACGTACAATTTTATTTAATCTAAGGCTATTTGATTTATTAAAAAACAAATAGATACCTCACTTTAACGGGAATGGATTGACAACAACAAAAAGAAAAACGGGAATGGATTTTCAGAAAGATATGCCCAGTCAACATTTTTCGTGATAGATCGGAGAGGTGTTTTTGTGCTACTATCACAAGGCATGGAACTATCGAAGTCAAATCCACCATTAACAAAGACTACAAAGTCCCCATTTGAACAAGATAATTCATCTTAAAATAACCTTACTGCTTTTATGTTTTTTTTTT
>NW_010934097.1:0-346 GCF_000633955.1 Camelina sativa | reverse complement strand
TCTAGAATTTGATTTTGTGTTGTCACAAGTATGTCTGGCTTTTTCTTAGGCACTCTCTATTTCCGTGCTCATTTGGAATATTTGTATATATAATCAAAATGTTTGATACTCAGAAAGTATAAGAAATTAAAATTCAACTAAATTTTTTAAAAACTTTATTTACAAAAAAATGGAAACTAATCTGGATCATTTTTAGTCAATGGACATCCTTCATAACAAAAACAAAAAAAAATAGATTATTACTTTTATACCATGTTTGTTAAAAAAATTAAATAGGTTAAATAAGTGAATAATATAACATATATAAAATTATACCATGTTTGTTAAAAAAAGTTTCGCTTATCCG
>NW_010934096.1:0-346 GCF_000633955.1 Camelina sativa | reverse complement strand
ATGCTTCACAAAAACTCTCATTTCCCTTTTGAGCAAAGCTTGATATTAAATTTCTTAGCCTTGTTGTTCTTGTAGTAGAGAAGAACTTGGATAGGAAAGATCTCTTGCATTGATCCCAAGAGGTGACTGATCCCACTAGTAGGTTCTTCTCCAGAGTCCTAGCTTGGTCTCCAAGAGAAAATGGAAAGAGGCAGAGTTTGAATGCATCTTCAGAGATACAATTGATTTTGATTGTTCCACACATCATATCAAACTGATCCAAGTGCTCAAGAGGGTCTTCCATAGGTAAGCCATAGAATTTTGAGCTTTGCACCATGTTGATAAGACTTGACTTGATCTTATAGTT
>NW_010934095.1:0-346 GCF_000633955.1 Camelina sativa | reverse complement strand
AAAATATATTTAGCTGTTGGTGTATTTATCTACATAAGAAAATTATTTAAAATATTTAGCTGTTGGTGTATTTATCTACGTACGAATATTCTATTCCAGAAACAAAAAGGAATACCCAATGCAGCAAGGAAAGTGGATCACTATAAATATGTATATTACGGTTTACAAAGTATTCAGAAAAAAACCAAAAGTTAATTACGGACGTATGCACCTCTCTTTCTTTGTTGCCTCCGGTGTACTCAGCCTAGAGCCTTGAGCATTGTACAAGGACGTGATGAACGATGAGAAACAAAATCCAAAATATGAGAAACCTGAAAAACTTCCCAGCAAAAGAAAACGAGGTATT
>NW_010934094.1:0-346 GCF_000633955.1 Camelina sativa | reverse complement strand
ATGTCCTGGCCTTTTACAGTTCCAGCATATAATTCTTTCTTTTCTAGTTGGTTTTTCGTTAGTGTTTTTGTTTTTTGTATAGTATGAGTTTGAAAATTTCTTTGTAAATCTTTTCTTTTTATTATAAGGTTGTGGATAAAAAGGTTTATTTTGTTTGCGTAGTTTTCGTCTTTCTCTAGAAGGTGGAGTTAGATGGTTATAACCATATTGTTCACAAAATGAACCCATAGTTTCTCCAAATTTAAATTTGTTACTTTGTTGTTTATCTTTGTGTTCTTGGCATATTTATAGTCCTTCCTTTTTAATGAAGGCAAACAATTGACCATAGGTTATTGTATCCCATGGT
>NW_010934093.1:0-346 GCF_000633955.1 Camelina sativa | reverse complement strand
TGAAGAATACCAGAAATTGTGTTACTTGTATTTGGAGACGAAAGTTGGTGAGAAGATGGCCAATTAGAAATATCATTTAGAACTCTACCGAAAAACAGAATTAATACTGACTGAAGATTGTGGCGTATTTGAAACAATAACTGGACTTTGGACTTGATTCCCCATATAGAGTTTACGGATTTTTTGTTCTCCTATTTTGCCTTGAACACGATTTTCGTCGACATCTTTTCTCTTCTTCATCGTCAACGACAAAACAAAAGATAGAAGGGAAAAGACCTAGTTCATGATTTTAATAAGTAGCTTTTTATGCGCTATCTGTTATAAAGATAATATAATCTGAAGAATT
>NW_010934092.1:0-346 GCF_000633955.1 Camelina sativa | reverse complement strand
TTTGCAGTGATCAATCGTTTTGCGAAGTTCCACCCACCAGCCTCATCGATGGACCGGACCGTGAATTCACTTAGGTTAAACCCTCAAAGATATGTTACCATAGCTCCCATGCCTCAGAATATTCCAGACAGGGTACAATGTCTATCTCTCTAACTATGGATGTATCCATATAATTTACTTTTTGGCCAATCTTCCCTATTCATTGCGTTCATATATCTCTCGTCCCAAAATCTTTCTTTTTTCTTTGGGGTGGGTACGAGTTAGTTGGTCGGAAACCTGAGAACAGTTAAGACCTCCATTCCATTGTTTAAAAAACCGGAGATTTTCTACTAAATGTGTAGCGTTA
>NW_010934091.1:0-346 GCF_000633955.1 Camelina sativa | reverse complement strand
ATCTTAAGGCTTACGTTTTCTCTCTTCAACAAATCCCTTTCTCGTTCTCTTTCTACTCTAAGAGCTGAGAGCTCAGTAGCAAGTGACTTAGCGAAACGAGAACCGCAACCCTTTTTTCCAGCCTTTGCTACTGCCTTCTTCAACTCTGTTATCCATTCCACTGTTGCTTTATGCTTTGATCCTAAGTCGTTGTACTTCTCTTGTAGCTCTGTGTAGTGTTCAACAAACCTGGCATGACCTAGAACAGATCTTCGAAGTGCATCCTCTAACTCCTCAGAAGATAGTTTCTCTTGTTTAAGCTGTGCTTCAGCTTTCTCTGCACGCGTACGTTGAGTTTCAATCTCAA
>NW_010934090.1:0-346 GCF_000633955.1 Camelina sativa | reverse complement strand
ATAAAATTAAAAAAAAAAAAAAAAATCAAAAGCCTCCCGATGTCCGTCAAAAACACGGCAAGGCTTCACCGGAAAATTCGGCGGAAGAGTAAATAAAAAATCTCCGGGGAACGTAAGATTACCGAGAGAGAAAATAAGAAGAAATTAAACAAAAAAGAATCGACGATCGAAGAAAACCCTAAAAAAAAGAGAATTTGGTTACAGAGAGAGAGAAGCTCATCCTTTGTTGTGCTCTCTGCTTCCTTTATTTATATTACTTTATTTAATATGGCCGTTTTAATTGGGCCTCGCTTCTGTGGAAACCCAATAAAGATTGATCCGACGGTTGGTAGCGGTTTACTTGCTT
>NW_010934089.1:0-346 GCF_000633955.1 Camelina sativa | reverse complement strand
TTGTATTCCCTATATTAAGTTGTAATTCACTTCAATGTAAGATATCATATTATTATTCAATAATAAAGAGAATCCGATTTCCCTCTCTACCTTGTGTTCTTGTTCTTAGTTACAATGTAGAGTGTTTAGGGTTATTGGTTAGAGGCTGCCCTTAAGGCAGCCTAATCTCTTCCTAAATCCACCTAAACTNTACTCTTTACTAAGCCTAGATTATGGGGAGTTCATCACAAGTTGATGTCCTCTCCTCCCCCTTGAGAATGAGTTAGTTTGTTGTGGGTAAAGGGGATTCATTCACCAAGTGTGTGTCTTCCCTCTCTTATGAGCTTTGTCTCATAAATCCCAACAT
>NW_010934088.1:0-346 GCF_000633955.1 Camelina sativa | reverse complement strand
ATAATAGAGAAGTAGAGTAGTAGTGCAATATTAGGTCTCAGCCAAAGTTGGAATCTATTTATCAGTAAAACAGAAGTAATCGTTTTTTTTAAGGATTAAGAGAGCTTACTTCTTCGAACCCTGGAACAACTTTTAAGCCCAATGTGTTTTCTTCTTAAGCCTTCAATAGACGAGTGGAAGAGACAGAGAGAGATAGAGAAACATACGAAAACGTAGAGAAATTACAAAATGGAGCAGGCTTTTTGTGCTTTGCTTTTCTTTTTCTTCTGCTTTGGAGGTTGAAGAACCACTCGGATCGCTGCATCAAATACACCTTTCACGTTCTGCACTTTCATTATAAGAAAAA
>NW_010934087.1:0-346 GCF_000633955.1 Camelina sativa | reverse complement strand
GTTGGCACTGCAACTTGGACGGTTTGAATCCATTTGTAGTAGCCCCTCTGTGAAGAGCTTCTTCTTTGTATGAATCCAATCTTGGTCCATTAATGACAGGAGCAGCAGCTAAAGTACCCATAGCTTGCTGAGTCAGATAAGCATCCTTGTCAAGTAAAGGATCTTGCTTCTGGAGTTGACCAGGGTAAATCTTTTGGGGATGTTGTACTCCTAATTGGGGATCAATATCACGAACTTGCGGGTGAAACCCATGACTTAAGACTTGTTGACTCGCCTGAGCCAATTCATCTTGATTATTCTTCCACAGCGGATGATGTAGCTGACGTTTTGGCAATGGAGTTTGTTG
>NW_010934086.1:0-346 GCF_000633955.1 Camelina sativa | reverse complement strand
TCGCCGCCGAGCTCAGCATCTACCTCGATTGAGGTCGACCCAAGAAACGTGGCTTTGATCTCGTGAGTACCCTCGTCGGAAACTGCGACCACAGATCTCAGAGATTCCGTGTGATTGCCGNCGCCCACGATCGATCTCGGCTCAAAATGCCGACCTCCGATTCTGACAATTCCGACCTCATCCTCACCTATCTCAAGGTCGCTATAATCACCCATCAAACTAACACGATCATGTCGGCCGACCATGGGCGATCTCACACAAAGGATGATGGACGGCGACGGCTTGGGGTTAAGAGGGAAACCAAGCAAAAGAGAGAAGAGAGAGAAAGCATAGACACAAAAATAAA
>NW_010934085.1:0-346 GCF_000633955.1 Camelina sativa | reverse complement strand
GTGTTTAATCTTTGGCAATCCTAAGACAAAGTCCATAGAAATATCTACCCAAGGAGCGTTAGGAATAGGTAATGGTAAGTAAAGACCATGAGGATGTATCTACCCAAGGCACGTTTTTCTTAATCACGACAGTCATTGGTGCAACCAGTGTACTAAAATCCCTGACGAACCTCCTGTAGAAGTTTGCAAGACCATGAAAGCTGCGAACGTGTCCAATCAAAGTTAGAGTAGGTCATTCTCTTATTGCCTTAATCTTCTCCTCATCCACGTGTAGGCCCTGTTTACTCACTACAAAACCTATTATCACACAAAATTGAAGCATGGTGTAAGAATGTACCGTACGCTG
>NW_010934084.1:0-346 GCF_000633955.1 Camelina sativa | reverse complement strand
TTTTAGCAACTTTTACCTCATAGTCGTAACGAGTGTAATAGTGACGACCATAAGTAGCCCAGTGCTGGCGGACAATGTCTTCAACCGTCACCAGTTTACCGTCACCGTCAATATTTCCCTTGTTTTTGTGAGCAAGTATTGACATCCAGGCAAGAACTGCCCAAATCCCGTCTTTCTCGCGGATATGATCCGATCCTATGAAAGATCTTCCCTTCAGAACCGTAAACGTTGATTTTAAGTTATTCAAGATGTGTGAGTGTGGAAATAGAAACTAACCAGTTCCAAAACTCTCTTCCCCACATACAGAACACATACCGCCATCCATCAGATTACCAAAAAACTTCCA
>NW_010934083.1:0-346 GCF_000633955.1 Camelina sativa | reverse complement strand
TATATCTACTTATTTTCCTATATTTCACATTTTTAAACTTGTTAAATATTATCAATCATATTTTATTTCAACATTTTTATATTAATTGAAAACGAATTAAGTTTTTATATTTATTTTAAATTCAAAATTTTGTTATTTAAAATCTTTTTTTAATCATATTTACCAAACACCATTTTACATATTATGGGCCTGTTCGTTTCATTATTTAGCATTTAGATCTAAATGATCCATTTAAATGATTCATCTTAATGTCAAATGACCAACAAACAAGACAAAAAAATAGTATATTTGGATGATGAATGATGTAGTACTTTTATCAATTAAATTATCGAACCTCAGTTTGCAA
>NW_010934082.1:0-346 GCF_000633955.1 Camelina sativa | reverse complement strand
GAGACATATTGTCTCACAATAAGTCAAAAGTCACAAACTTTTTTAATTGGACCAATATTTTTTTGTTTCAATAATTCATAATGTATCTAATAAATAGGTTGGTGTTTATATTTTAGCTATTATTGAGTCCCTCTAACATAAATTGTATTGGGACATGCTTATTTTTGGCTCTGCCCATATCTCTTCAATATATCTCGTCGGTTCACATGAATAGCCGTATACGTACCAATACAACAATTGATAAACAATACTACACGTCTACGTATATACTAATATATCCAAACATCAGATACGGTTATATTACTGATATAGATATCTTGTCTGTTTCCTTATTATCTTCGTATGT
>NW_010934081.1:0-346 GCF_000633955.1 Camelina sativa | reverse complement strand
AAAAAAAGTTTATTTATGTGAAAAATATGCATCGGAGAAAGAAAAAACATATCGTACAACCATTTGCAGCCTATATTTTTTGGTTATTTACATTCTAAGCCTAGAACGACAACTATTTATAGAGGGTCAAATAGACTTGTTAGAAATATTATTTATAACTGAGTCTTTTTTATTTATTTTCTTAATTAATAACAGACTTAATTATTTTACACTAATCTATATAATAATAACAATCCGAATAAATGCGACCAAAATATTTTCTGAAAAGTCGTAATGGATCATTAGAACGGTTATTTATAAAAAGTTACAACTGTTTACTGTAAAGTTGTGTTGATTGGAACATTCG
>NW_010934080.1:0-346 GCF_000633955.1 Camelina sativa | reverse complement strand
TATATGACATGGATGTTTTGCACATTACATTTGTTCATCTTTTTATGCAACGAGACAACTTTTGTTTTACTTCTTTTTTTTCTTTTACTTCTTGTAATTTGCAGCAAGTAATTAATCTTTGATTTGTGGCGGAACTAAACAATCTGTTACTACTAAAGCCAAAATCATAGTAAAACAAGAAACCAAACTTTACAAAAACCAAAAATGCAAAGTACATGATAAACATGAAAAGAATACCTCCTTTGGATTTATGATTCACCTCAATCTTCTATTTTTTTAGGATCCAGAAAGAACAAGAAAATAATTCACATACCGAAAAAGTCGTACACGCGACGCAAGCTATGAA
>NW_010934079.1:0-346 GCF_000633955.1 Camelina sativa | reverse complement strand
GTCGGATCCGTTGTTCGCAACGTCTCCGGCTTCTCCGATCTTGGACGCGGCACCGCTCGCGGCGGAGCTCCATTGGCGAGGCTTGCAGTGTTCAAAACGTGCTGGGGGAAGGATTTGGAAGGGGTTTGCACGGAGGCTGATATCTTGGCAGCTTTCGACGATGCGATCCACGATGGTGTTCACGTGATCTCCGCGTCTTTCGGCTCATCTCCGCCGTTATCTCCGTTTTTCGAGTCGAGCGCAGATATTGGGGCGTTTCACGCGGCGGAGAGAGGAATCAGCGTGGTTTTCTCTTGCGGAAACGACGGGCCTGATCCTGGTGTTGTTCAGAACGTCTCTCCTTGGG
>NW_010934078.1:0-347 GCF_000633955.1 Camelina sativa | reverse complement strand
AATAGTGACTAATAGTGCAGTCGCTATTTGCTTGTTTTCTTGTAGTGCATGCGCAAAAGAACAACTAGTACGAGTTTTGATATATGCAATCTGATTATCATTATTTTTGTTAGTAAAAAAAATCAGACAACCAAACAGAACGTCGAGCTTAAACCTTTAAAGAATAAAAAGGCTCGCACTGCATATTCTTAAATTGTCAACATTTTAATCTCTTTCGTTTGATATAAATAGTTTATTCTATTTGGCCAAGTCTATGGTCATTTTCTATACAGTACTCTCTTGCGTAGTTACAGTTACATTTACTATTATTAGTCATAGTCATGTGTGGCACATCAATATAACTCGCT
>NW_010934077.1:0-347 GCF_000633955.1 Camelina sativa | reverse complement strand
GTCAAACAAGGAGATAGTTGGAAGGTTGGAGAATGTCCCAGTCAAGAGAGGGAAGGCAAGGGTTCACAATGATTTTGTGGTGTTGGAGATGGACAAGGAACCTGAAGATCCAATCATTCTTGGAAGGCCATTCTTAGCCACTGTTGGAGCAGTTATCGATGTCAAAGAGGGTCTTGTGACCTTGAACATTGCTGAAGATATAGCCATGAAGTTTAACATCTATAACCCAACCAACCTTCCTACCATTGATGATCAACCTTTTACTATCAATGACAAAGGAGGTCAAGAAGGTTTAAGTGATGAAGCAACTCCAAAGGCTAAGCTCTCCTTTCAAGATGATTCTGTGG
>NW_010934076.1:0-347 GCF_000633955.1 Camelina sativa | reverse complement strand
ATGCTCTCTTCAGTTACTCCAGATGGTGTGTGGAAATCCCCGGCAGACACTCCTTCCTCGGTGCCATTGTTCTCTCCTCCTGCCAAAGCTGCTATGTTTAGTCATGGTGGGAACAAATCATTTGGAGTATCCATTGGATCAGCATTTTGGCCCATCCATGCAGATAGTGCAGCTGAATCTTTTGCTTCAGCGTTTAACAATGAATCTACTGAAAAGAAACAAACCAATGGAAATGTCTGCAGGCTTTTTGGGTTCGAGCTAGTTGAAAATGTTAACGTGGATGAATGTTTTTCTGCTGCCTCTGTGTCTGGTGCTGTCGCTGTAGATCAACCTGTACCATCCAATGA
>NW_010934075.1:0-347 GCF_000633955.1 Camelina sativa | reverse complement strand
GTAGAGAGAGCTAAAGCAATCTGTTCTGGGAAATCGGAGCTGACGTTTCTCTTCCTCAGCCTCGGATGGTCCATAGGCAAGTCGTCACTGCCTCGCCGTAGAGACGGGTCGAACCGGCGGGTCAATGGCTTGAACGGGCCGTCTAAAGTTGTTGCGATCGGTTCGCCGGAGGCAAGTAACAACGACATTGAGGTAATTAGGGCAATCATCATTAGTAAAGGCATGTTCATGGTCATGGTCCAGAGGTTGTTTCATCTACGCGTGACGAGTTTTGATGGTCTCGAGCATTGACGCTTCTCTTTTTGCTTTGTACTGAGAATATGCCACATTGGTACGTGTCACCATTT
>NW_010934074.1:0-347 GCF_000633955.1 Camelina sativa | reverse complement strand
TCAAAACCAACATTTCACACCAAAAAATCACAGATGGTTTCTAGTAGGATAACAAGCTTACACACACACATATGGATATTGATATGTTAATAATTATTGGCTCATAATGTTGTTGTTAAAGAATACTGAATGCTCTGCATCTGCATATTTGACGTTTCTGTACTAAATTCATAAGTTGTTTTATCAAAAAATAAGAAAAGTGGATATATATTTAGAAATTCTTGAAATATGATTTCACTTTTTTTTCGTTAATGTGTCTTTTTGGCTTTTTCTGTTTCTCGCTTTTAGACTTTTAGTAGGTGGCGTGGCGTGGATTCTAGTCTCCTGTGTGGACTTTTTCTCTGTTT
>NW_010934073.1:0-347 GCF_000633955.1 Camelina sativa | reverse complement strand
TCAGCGACTGTTGATCCAAATGTGAAAGGCGGTTTAAGGTGGCCATTTGGTAAAGCTTCATCTGAGGATGGATAGAGAGTATTTGAAGCTTGTCACGTTAGAGCTACTATTTACAAAAGCCAAACTCTAAGGCTTAGGGTAAGAGAGACTGACAGATTCAATGAGAGGGTTGGAACAGGGGAAATCAAGAGGGAGGTTACCCTGATACTTAAAGACCTAAACTTTAAGTTACAGGTAAGTCTAAAATTATTGCGCTCTTGTATTTTTGAAACTCTTTTTGGAAGTGTAAGGCTTATAATGAATACACTTGCTGTCTGCAGGAGCAGAACATTGAGAAAAGTTGTGTT
>NW_010934072.1:0-347 GCF_000633955.1 Camelina sativa | reverse complement strand
ATCACCAAGCGAGATTCGTTTCGAGGCTCTGCACCCATTAATCTCACAGACCGTCTTCACCAGGTGTTGCGGTGGGCCACCGGGTCTGTTGAGATCTTCTTCTCAAGAAACAATGCCATTCTCGCCTCCAAGCGTCTCAAGTTCCTCCAACGTCTGGCGTACCTTAATGTTGGAATATATCCCTTCACCTCTCTGTTTCTCATCCTCTACTGCTTTCTTCCGGCCTTCTCTCTTTTCTCTGGACAGTTCATCGTGCGGACGCTTAGTATCTCCTTCTTAGTATACCTCCTTATAATCACCATATGCTTGATTGGCTTGGCGGTCTTGGAGGTGAAGTGGTCTGGCAT
>NW_010934071.1:0-347 GCF_000633955.1 Camelina sativa | reverse complement strand
ACCAAGTGACCTATGATCATGATCATTTCAGAAGGAACTTAGACCTTATCCAATGGGAGGTTTTAAGAGAGGTTTTCATTGTTTTGAAGGAAAAAACAATTCGGAGAAAAAAAAAAGGTAAGAGAGCTTTTTATTTAGTATATTCAAATTTGTAATAAGAGACCATACGTGTCACGTTTTTGTAGAGGTGGGCATTTAACTCGAACCGAACCAACCCAAACCAAATCTAATCCTATACTCCAAATATTCAGTTATGTTTCTTTTTAACCCAAATGGTTCGACTCAATTCGGTTTAAAACTGAACCGAACCAATAATCCAATGTGTTTCTTAAATTAATTAATAATAT
>NW_010934070.1:0-347 GCF_000633955.1 Camelina sativa | reverse complement strand
TTTCAGTTTTTACTTTAAAAGTATGAAACCATTTTCTATTTTTATTTAGTTTGAATTTGTTTATATTTTTTAGTTGGGTTGATCAGTATTTTTATAAGGTTCTATGTTGTATGATTTCATTATGAAATATATTAGATGTTAAAAGTTAAAAATGTAAGAAAGATATTTTTGTTACAATGATGGAAAAAATCAAAAAACACACTATACAACAATTTTTGTTGTTAGCAAACTATATACCAGATACAAATAAAATAAAGTCAAATTAAAAAATTAGAATGTTAAATTTAAATTAATGAAAATAACATGTGTCACAAAAGTAGAGTGCCAAATGTCACATTGTTAGGCAA
>NW_010934069.1:0-347 GCF_000633955.1 Camelina sativa | reverse complement strand
ATGTCCGCTGAGCTTAGAGTTGTCCGGCAAAATAAATATGGTTCGATACTTTATGCCGAGAGTGTGTGGCAAACTCATCTCCAGCAGCTGGTACACGAACGTGGTATATTTCCGTTGCGTCTTTCCCAGGGATTTGAAGATAAATGGCAACTCTGTCCTATTGAAGGTCCTTACAGAATGCGGAAAAAGCTTGAACGATGTAAACTGAAAATTGATAGCATCCATAATTTACTAGAAGGGAAGTTGGAACTTGGAGAAATTGAGCTACTCAAATCCAAAAATGAAGATGGCCTAGTTATTTCTGATATGGATTCGGAGCAAGCTTTCCTGCTAAGTGAACTTTACAG
>NW_010934068.1:0-347 GCF_000633955.1 Camelina sativa | reverse complement strand
TGAAGAAGAGTGTGATTAGTGTTTGTGACGATGGTATCAGTCATCGTAGGAGAGGAGGAATCCGACATGGAGAAGAGAAGAGGAAAGACATTTTTTTTTTTTTTGTTAAATCCACTCTGATACCATATAGAAGTTGTATATCGAAGGATGATTCTTATTGATGTATTACAGCTGATATATATACAAGCATAGGACTAAGCTAGGATATTGTACAAGAGTTATTGAGAATAAATGATAATATATACAGTTAACATATATGAAGATCGTAATCAAATCAGGTCCTATGATTACTCCTTCATAAATTTCCCTACGATTCAGATAATAAAAGAGGAGATGTTTAGGTGAGT
>NW_010934067.1:0-347 GCF_000633955.1 Camelina sativa | reverse complement strand
AATCCTCGGCATCCACATGGGAAATGGGATCATATTCTTGAGCTTGCTCTTTTAAGGCCTGACATTGGAAGCTTTGCTCAGGACAGTGATCGTCCGCCTTCTTTACCTGTCTTAGGCGAGGCTCTTTTCTATGCTCTCCGTATACTCATCGCAAGGAGTGTGAGCCGTTTGGATTTTTCTCAAAGCTCAAACTGTGTCTTTGTTCTTCTCGTTGATTCGCAGTTTGGAGGTGTTGTTAAAGTTGAAGGGGATGTGAATAAATTGGATTTTGACTTGAACAATGTTTACGAGTGTGCAGCCGACTGGATAATGAAGCATTCCAAGATAGCTGTGTCGCCAGTTGACAG
>NW_010934066.1:0-347 GCF_000633955.1 Camelina sativa | reverse complement strand
TTCGATTATTATATCTCTCCGTTTATTCCTGCATTGATATTTTTTATGTTATCAATAAACATATTCTTCTATTTATTCCTTACTTTTTTTTTTCTGTTAAAATTTACAATTCTATTATCACCGTATATATTTTGAATCAAAGCTAATATTTTATATATGTCCAAATCTATCTAACAACGAAAACAGAATATCGATTGTCCCTAAACTACATTTTGGTAGTAGTGTAATATATANATATATATATATATATATATATCAATATTAATAATATACATAAAACTATAAAATAGTTTGTTTAACTAAATATTAAGTTTAAACTTAAGTTCAAATTCAAGTCATAACAAAAT
>NW_010934065.1:0-347 GCF_000633955.1 Camelina sativa | reverse complement strand
AACTGCGTGGGAGGCGGTTATGCGAATAAGATGTGGAAAAGGTTTAAGAGTTTTTTTTTTGGTCACCAAGGTTTAATAGTTTATTATACAATATTTCATTTTTTACCTGATATCTCAAATAATTGCTAAATACATTAGTATGCTACATGTGATCTTATATATTTTTCATGCAGGAATTCGTTTCTCGTCCTACCATGGGAACTTCATGCTAAGGTCTACTGACCTGATTGCACTTCCTGCTGTTGACTGTGACAAAGCGTATGCAATGCAGCTATCTCTCGAAGAGACACTGCTAACAACACAAACTGTGTATTTCCAAGTCGCTTTGCTGTATCCTTGAACAGTTG
>NW_010934064.1:0-347 GCF_000633955.1 Camelina sativa | reverse complement strand
GATGTATAGGGATGCTGGAGCAAAACACGATGTGTCCCGCCTTGATAGGTTCGTCTATCCGAATAGTAAAAAGGGAGGGAACATGAGAGAATATAAACACAAAGGAAATGACGGAGGCAACTCTTACTACTACGGCAACTCATATTACTATTTCGGTGGTGGTGGTTGTGGTAGGTATAGTGATGGTGATGATAGTGTTGGTGGTGCTGATTGTGGTGCTGGTGATAATGTTGGTGGTGGTGATAGTATTGGTGTTGATGTTTGTGGTGGTTATAGTGGTGGTGGTGATAGTGTTGGTGGTGGTGCTGATTATGGTGGTAGTGGTTGCGGTGGTGGTGATTGTGGCG
>NW_010934063.1:0-347 GCF_000633955.1 Camelina sativa | reverse complement strand
ACGGCACAGGAAATTTTGACAAAAATGGAAGCACCAGTAGATCTCCCATGCATCTTTGGTTATTTCTTCTGCTCTTTTCACCTTTCTTCCGCTTACATGCTGCTGAGGAAGCTTTATTTGTAGTAGATACTGGTGGTCCCTATAAGAATTAGATCATAACCTATAAGAACCTATGAACGAATAGCTGAAAAAGTTGATAAAATAGATCATAACCTATAAGGTGATTCTTCACCTTTGACATGGCAAGGACACCAAGCAAGTTCATAGCACTTTTCCTGGCTGTAAACATGTCCTCCCTCCACCCAGAAATTTCTTCCTGCCAAACGAAAATGATATTATTTCATAGC
>NW_010934062.1:0-347 GCF_000633955.1 Camelina sativa | reverse complement strand
GTGGCTTGCTTCAAATTCAGCCTGAAGGGGGTGTCAAGGTGTTGGTTCAGCAGGCGGACGGCACGCCGTTTGGTTTCACTGACGACGTGGCGGTCACAGCGGATGGTCATTACGCCTATTTCACCGACGCTTCCAGTAAGTTCAAATATCCGGAGTTCACGCTCGACATTCTTGAGCATCAAGGCCACGGTCGCCTGCTGCGTTATGACTTTGAAACCGGGCAAACGCAAACCTTGCTCTCTGGGCTTCAATTCGCAAACGGCGTGGCGTTGTCCACCAATGAAGACTATGTCCTTGTGAATGAGACAGGTGCCTACCGCGTGACCCGTTATTGGCTGAAGGGCGAC
>NW_010934061.1:0-347 GCF_000633955.1 Camelina sativa | reverse complement strand
CAATAATCATAGACCATATGGTTCACTCGAACCCATCTATATCCTCGAGCTTCCGCCGGGCTCAACGTGTGGTATGCACTGCCTTCCCACCAGTTCATCGGATTAGCAGGACAATTCGCTGGTCCTGGAACCGGACATCCTTCGATATCAAAATCTTTGTAGTAAGCATAAAATGGTGCTCCCGACCAATTGATTTTCTCTATTCCTCCGCGTGTCGCCCAATCATCAGCTTCCCACAACGTGGAATATATACTCATTGGTTGGAATCTCGGGTATGGTACTTTCCTTGCCTCGTTGTTCTTATAAACCCTAATGGGCACCTTGTCTACGTAGAACCTACACACCCC
>NW_010934060.1:0-347 GCF_000633955.1 Camelina sativa | reverse complement strand
TCAAGATAATTAAACGGATGTATCCAAAGAGGTAACATTCGTAATGAGGTTGAGTACACAGATTTGGGCCTTAAAAGGTGAGAACATGGATCATTGTTTTTGATAGTGGGCCGAAGGGTGGTTACTGGGCCTAACAATGGATGCAGGTCCATTAGCGGGAACCCTAGAATCTCACCAGCTGAGCAGGAGGTGGTGATGGAGTGGCAGCGTAATGGCTAGTAGACATTCCGACTGGAGCCACTAGACACTGGTGGGTACATGGTCGGCGAAGGTCTGGAGTACCAAGCCTTTGCAGCGGAAAAGGGTTTGAAGAGGAGCAAAAGTAACCTCACTATCTCGGTTTCTCG
>NW_010934059.1:0-347 GCF_000633955.1 Camelina sativa | reverse complement strand
TAACCAAGGAAGAAAGGTTATAGGGAAATCCACTCTCACTGATTCCTCGCTGCTGCTGGTATCATTGCCCAATAGGGAAATAGCTCCGATACTGCTCCTTGTGTTGTGGTGGGGAAGAGATCGATGATATTGCTCTCTTCGCTGTTAAAGAACACAACAAACGAGAGGTTTGGTTTCCTCCAACCTAATATGTATATAATCTGTAATTTGTGTGTAGGATTTTTATTCTCTTAGATGATGTTTTCAAGTGATTTGGATTCTAAATTTATAATTTTTATAGCGTATACCCAAGTGATTTGCGTGTGTGAAGATTGAAGAGTAAAGTTCTTATGATTTCTCTGTTTACA
>NW_010934058.1:0-347 GCF_000633955.1 Camelina sativa | reverse complement strand
CTAATAAATCAAATTTGTTTCAACCAAACAATCTCAATATTTCTATGGCCTGATCCGCCAAAAAAACATAGCTCTGCCAAACAACAACCTTTTAATTGGAAAAAAAAAATCTGGAGGAAAAAGTAAGAAAAATAAGTCAATTGTACTATTAACTAGATCTAAAAATCTAACAAAGTCAATGAATTAATTCTAATTGAAATACCATCCACCAAAAATTGTCACGAGTGTGATTGAGATCTGATGCATAGAGGTCTAAGTATAAACATAAGCCCTTCAATATGAATGGATAATAATTGAACAAAGTATATAGTATATGTGTTCATATATAATATAAAATTATACCTTCA
>NW_010934057.1:0-347 GCF_000633955.1 Camelina sativa | reverse complement strand
GCTGAGTACGAAGTGAGGACTTCGGTTTAGAGTTTTGCGAAACTAAGTAAAGCTAAGTTAAGCGGAGGATGAAGTGAGGACTTCGGTTTAGCTTTAAAGTAAAGCTGAATACGAAGTGAGAACTTCAGTTTAGGCTCGCGAAGTTAGACCTCGGCTTTATATGATAGATGCGAAGTCAGAATTCGGCTTTTTTTTTTTTTTTTTTTTTTTTTTTTTTTGAGAGAACCATTATTAATAAAAAAGTTTAAGAAAACTTTAAATTTTATTAATATGGATAGCTGGACCCGTAGTTCGATACAAAAAAAAAATTAGCTGTAAAAAAGTTTAAGGTGTAGAGAATTCCAAGA
>NW_010934056.1:0-347 GCF_000633955.1 Camelina sativa | reverse complement strand
TCCATATAAACTAGTAGCCTGGTTCTGCATTCACTGGTACAGGGAATCAGTTATATGGGTATCATTCCCTTATTGTCTTTTTGTTGGACTTATAGTAGATGTGGACGTCTAGGATAACACTATTGAGCAAAATATGTCTGCCTACCATTTTGGAGTACTTCAAGTTAGGTTTCTGTTCAATGAAAGCCGGTGGTCGTTGATAAACCACTGTTGCAGCTCTTATCAAGATTCTGGAAGTTAAACCCCATATAACATAATCGTTATCTCCTGTTTTGTAATCAAAGAAGTGGAACAAAAGCTTTTCCCCCATCCACTCAATCTCCTCGGATCTCCGGTTCTCATCCTGT
>NW_010934055.1:0-347 GCF_000633955.1 Camelina sativa | reverse complement strand
CTTCATAAACTGCTTGTGACTCGTACCCTCCGACTCAAGAAGCTTGGGATCCCTTGCAAACATGTAAGTCCCCAATTCTCAGTTTCACTGAGTATTCATTGGTTGCTTAGATTCAACTATCTGATCCCTAATTGTATCCCAAGGCTCTTAGGTTGTTAGATAGTCCCATTAAATTGAATGTTTTCCTCTACATAATTCAACCAAATGATCATTACTAATCAAGGGGAAAGTGTTTGGGTTCTTGAAATATTTCAACTTTGAAGGGATGAGTGAAAGAAACTGATCGACATGTTTCTTGATCTTGTGGGATAAGTTCAACTTGTTATTGTCCAAAATGCATGAAATGT
>NW_010934054.1:0-347 GCF_000633955.1 Camelina sativa | reverse complement strand
TGTCGACGCACCTGGAAATATTATCGCGAACGCTGCTCCTCTGGTCGACGGAGAAGCTCTTTTAAAACGGAAGCTCGCGATTCGGAGCAGCTCTCATTCCATTACTCTTGCTCGACGGCTGCCTTCGACATAATAACCGCCGCGTCCTTCTTATACTCTCGTCTGTGGCGTTTAATTCATGTAAGTGATTCGGTTTTGTACATTTTTAAAATTTGGGGGCTCATTAGATCTTGGCATTTGCTGTTTGGGTATGTACATTGGATTGATAGATTCGGTTTAAAGAGACGATTAGGTAATTGCATTGTTATGTAGTGTTTGAATCGTGTTGAATCAAGAGAATCTCATAT
>NW_010934053.1:0-347 GCF_000633955.1 Camelina sativa | reverse complement strand
AGCTATTATCCCACATGCTGCTCCTAGCGGCACGAATTCTAACAGCTAGGGNAGATGACTGGCGGAGCCTGATCTGGGCTTACCTGGAAAAAGGGGAACTCCCAGCTGACAAATGGGCAGCTAGGAAGCTCAAGATCGTCAGTGCGCGGTACTGCGTTCACAACGAAATACTTCTACGCCGAAGTGTAGCTGGTCCTTATTTAACTTGTGTAGCTGGTAGAGAGCCTACGATGCTGATGCGAGCTGTCCACGATGGTTCCAATGGAAATCACTCCGGAGGGCGGACTCTGGCTTTCATATTCAAACGGCAAGGTTACTTCTGGCCTACCATGGTCACGGACTGCGAA
>NW_010934052.1:0-347 GCF_000633955.1 Camelina sativa | reverse complement strand
CTTCTTCTTCTTGGTTTTCTTTGTCAACGATCTTACCATAATCAAAATAAGTGCCTTCAAATCTCCCACCGTACACTTTGTATGTAGATTCTAATTTTGATTCACTGCTTGGCCGAATCATCCTTCCTCTAGCTCCACTAGTTTCTGTAGACTCTTTCGCTGAAAACCCTACACAGAGACTTAGCTGATCGGTGTTCCATAGCCCCAAAAAACATTGCAACTGTCGATCATTGAAGACAAAAACTGGTGGAGTATCATGTGCCATTAGTTTCAGTGCCTTGTTCGAGAACATGTAGCTCTGCTTTAGCTCATGGCTAAACGCGTCCAATCTGTAGTCTTCAAGAACA
>NW_010934051.1:0-347 GCF_000633955.1 Camelina sativa | reverse complement strand
GTCATAAGGGAAAGTTTTATCCTGCAAGATTGGAGGAGAAAAGTAAACCCTTTTACTCAACATATCACCCAGACATGCTTGAAACTGGTTACAAAAACATAAAACATTATCACACAAAGAGATCAAACGAGAATCCTAACTGGAATGCAGTCCACAAAACATTATGAACTTAGACATAATATCTTCCTCGCTCTATGGCATCCACATTTTCACTCAGAAGAAGCTTTTGCTTTACTTTTGCCTTGAAGCAGAGTTCATGCATACATGAATTTCAGGATATCATCTCTCACGGTATAGCAGAAACATAAAGCAAGCTATGCACTCTCTCTATGTTGTTAAAGAACTTT
>NW_010934050.1:0-347 GCF_000633955.1 Camelina sativa | reverse complement strand
AAGTAATTCAAAGATGAAAATATAAATTAAATAAAACAATCTAAAAAAGAAGACGCATATATCAATCTTTTTTTGGTCAATATATTAATTTTACCTATTCCAAACTGAAAAATGAGAAAGTATGAGAAAATTTTGGTATAAAAAAAAGGAGAAAGTAGGAGAAAATTTTGGTATAAAAGAAAGAGAAAAACTTACTTTCCCATGAAAATGTTTTTACCAATAAAACAAAGTTGAAAACAGTGTTATTGAATAAATTATTTTGTTAGATGAAAAATATAAGATGATCTATGCTTATATAGAAATGAGTATTTACAAAATTTAGAATTACAGTAAAACCTCTATAAATT
>NW_010934049.1:0-347 GCF_000633955.1 Camelina sativa | reverse complement strand
CCTCTTCGCTCAGAACCACACTTTCATCATCAACTTGTCTTGGCTCTTCATCAAAATGGGTTTTCTTTTTAATAGGGCGCTTCCTTTTAACATGAAAGATGGGTTCGATATCCATCTCAACAGCAATTTTTGTGGCTTCAACTTTTGCTGCTTCAAAACCCGTTTCTCTATACTTTTGAAAAAAAGAGACTAACCCTTTTAGTTGTGTAATCTCTGCATCCATATCTATATCTTCACTTTGCAAAGTCTTGCTCACAGTATTCACGGCAGCCAAAATATCATACCATATAACAATACTAAACAAAAACTCAAATCCTCCAATTCCGTGAGTTTCACTTATCGCAAGA
>NW_010934048.1:0-347 GCF_000633955.1 Camelina sativa | reverse complement strand
GGTGGTGCATTAGCTACACTCTTGGCTCTTGAACTTGCGTCAAGCCAGTTAGCTAAGTAAGTGGTTCGGGAACTCCTGTACTCCTACGTATCACCATGAAAGACATCAGGTTGATGGGCATTTATCAACTTTATTTGTGTATGCTTGCTAGACGTGGAGCAATCACTATTACCATGTACAATTTTGGATCTCCAAGAGTAGGCAACAAAAAATTTGCTGAAATTTATAACCAGGTTATGCTTCTTCTAACTTGAGATGGCACAGCTTCATAATATCTTCTTGATAAATATGTTTTCCATTCTGCACTTTCACAGAAAGTAAAAGACAGCTGGAGAGTTGTAAACCAT
>NW_010934047.1:0-347 GCF_000633955.1 Camelina sativa | reverse complement strand
CCGTTCTGTCTTTCCAAAGAAGAGTTGTAGCCATCTTCGCTATTACTCACAGTGCTGACTCCATTTTGCAACTCTAGTTCATCATCCCTAGAAACAACCTTCTGCTTCAAAGCAGAAACCTTTTCCCAGCTACGCTCTAAATTGGACAGCTGCATTTTAGCCATTGACATATCATCTAAAGCGACTTTCAGATTCTCTAATTTCTTCAGTTCTTCAATCTCATGTCGGATTTCCTCTCTTTCAGCTTGAAGCATATGCCTTTGCTTCTCTAGTTTTTCTCTTTGCACCTTTAGCTCCTCAATCGAATCCTTTAACTCAGCCCACTCCCTCTCTCTTCTTTCACGATC
>NW_010934046.1:0-347 GCF_000633955.1 Camelina sativa | reverse complement strand
AACCTGATTCTTCGAAAGAAACGTAGACAATCAGTAATTCCAAACCTGATTCTTACTCTGATACAAGCTATCTGAGTCGTTGTTGCTTCATGAAAATCCACTGTCACTATTTCTCCAAGTCTTTCCGCTATAAGCACGACTGTCTCATCAGAGACATATGGTAATGGGATGCCACGAATTTGAACCCAGAGATCGATAGTTGTTAGAAAATCTAAGCTTGGAAAGTCCTCCCATCTTTGGACAGCAACAAACCAATTATTGAAAATCCATGGTTCTCTTCTCTGCACTGAGATAAGATCAACTTCTGATTGAAAAAGAAACTGAATAAAAGTACCATCCAGAACTCT
>NW_010934045.1:0-347 GCF_000633955.1 Camelina sativa | reverse complement strand
GCATGATAAGAATAGGCTAAGGAGAGACAAAATATAGACATATCAGAGGTCTACTGAACAAAACTATCACTAAACATGCTCCTCTCCCCCACCTGAGTCCAGCATAATGGTGTACGACATGGTCTGCCATACAAAGCCTGATAAGGAGCCATCTTAATACTCGCCTGATAACTGTTGGCCACCCCAATCCAACACACACATCCTCAGCAAATCCTCCAGCGTCTGGATCGTCCTCTCAGACTGTCCATCTGTGTGGGGATGATAAGCTGTACTCATGTGCACCTTAGTGCCCATCTCTGTCTGAAATGCCTTCCAGAACACCAAAGTGAACTTAGAATCCCTGTCAG
>NW_010934044.1:0-347 GCF_000633955.1 Camelina sativa | reverse complement strand
GCTGACCCTGAAGATGATTACACTGTCCTTATCAACGACTGGTACACCAAAAGCCACACTCAGCTCAAGAAGTTCCTCGACAGTGGTCGCACTCTTGGTCGTCCAGATGGTATTCTCATCAACGGTAAATCCGGGAAAACCGATGGGTCTGACAAGCCTCTTTTCACCTTGAAGCCAGGAAAAACCTACAGAGTCCGGATCTGCAACGTGGGTCTCAAGGCATCTCTCAACTTCAGGATCCAGAACCACAAAATGAAGCTTGTCGAGATGGAAGGCTCACACGTTCTACAAAACGACTATGACTCACTTGACATCCATGTCGGTCAGTGCTTCGGTGTGATCGTCAC
>NW_010934043.1:0-347 GCF_000633955.1 Camelina sativa | reverse complement strand
CTGACACCTCTTGTATGAGAAGAGTTTGATAGCCTCTTCTTTGAGCATATTATGCAATACTCTGAGCCTTCCGTTACATTTTTCCATATATTTTGGTTTGTAGAAGACAAGTTGGATCTGAATTGGGGTTGGTTGCGATGATTGTAAAAGTAATTCATCGTACTGATAGCCATAGTGGCCTGATAGACTCACTTTCTCACCCTCTTCTAGTTTGTTTTTCTCAGTTTTTTGTTTCTTCTTTATTTTGTTATCACAAATTTTATTTTGTAAAGCCATTTAACAATGATGTGAAGTCTGGTGAGAAAGTGGTGTTGCTAATTGTGCTTGTGATAAAAAATTTTAGCTTG
>NW_010934042.1:0-347 GCF_000633955.1 Camelina sativa | reverse complement strand
GAGACGAAAGTGGCCAAAGAGAATCCGGCAAAGAATCTCACCATGATAAACCCGATCGGAGACTTTATCCCGGCGGTGAAATAGACGGCGGGAGCGGTGGAGAGTGTCAAAGCGGCGGAGGCGAGACGTGGACCGAATAGGTCACAAGCCGTGCCCATGACGATACGTGCGAAAACAGAGCCGGAGACAGAGGCTATCCCGGCGTTACCGATGTCGGTTGCGGTGAGGTTAAGGTTTTCACGGATGATAGGGAGGAGAGGTGGAGCTGCGAAAGTGGAGACGAAGCAGCAGAAGAACTGAAACCATGAGAGATGGAAAGCTCTCATGTGAGGTTTAGCCACTGAGAA
>NW_010934041.1:0-347 GCF_000633955.1 Camelina sativa | reverse complement strand
ACATTTGCTACCTTGGCAACAATGTCTTTAAATTGCATGTGCTCCCACGCTTCAGGAGAATGGTTCATAACAGTTGTCGCAGCATTATCAAACTCATCATATTGAATATACAGATAGGTAAGTTCCTGCCAGTGCTGTTGTTCATCACAGGCCCGTATAAGCTTGGGAATATTGAGGCGAGTTGAAAATAACTTGATGTGTTCCATAAGTTTTTCATAACGATATCTAGCATAGAGTACACCCAACTCAGTAAAGATACCCATGTGGGCACGTTCCAGCCCAAGTCCACTCTCCATAAGTGAGATTAATTCATTGAAGCACCCTCTGTTCTGGTAGTACTCGCTGAC
>NW_010934040.1:0-347 GCF_000633955.1 Camelina sativa | reverse complement strand
AATTCAAGAATCTCATGAGTATGTGGTTATAAGTGTATTATCTTTTTGAATCGAAGATTGTATTGCTTTTTTGTTTTTATCTTTTTTGCCAAGAAACCAATGTAAAGGTTTAAAAACCAAACTCTTTCATTTATATAATATTTACAGTTTAGAAAAAAAAAAAAAAAAAGATGTACCTTTGGTGTGTCCCTGGAATATCTGATTGTGATGTATGGTATATAACATATATATCCTTAAGTCTCTTAGTCTATTTAATCTCGTTAATCTTTTAAAACATAAAGTATTGATGTAAAAAAATTTAAATCGTATTTTTTTCCATTTTATACAAAAAGAATATATATATATAT
>NW_010934039.1:0-347 GCF_000633955.1 Camelina sativa | reverse complement strand
GGTGAGCACGGTGTTACTCAAGAGCTCGTCGATCAACTTCTTCCAATTCTAAAGGTAAATATAACCATTCATAATTTCCAGCTAACATATTATTCTAATTTATTGTATTTTTCTACAAATGATATAACTAACCTATTATTGAAGGAGCATAAAGTGGACTTGTACATAAACGGACATGATCACTGCTTGCAACACATTGGCACTAAAGGGTACGTAACACTAGTTTTACTTACCTCTTCTTTTGATCCAACGTAAATTAACATGGATATGATTATATGAGATAATAATAATTTTTTTTTTACTGTTGTATTCGTAAAGTGAAACCCAATTCCTGACAAGTGGAGGAG
>NW_010934038.1:0-347 GCF_000633955.1 Camelina sativa | reverse complement strand
GAACCAAGGTCCGGAGTCCAACTCGACTGCCCACTCGACCAGACACTGACCGTGTGCTGAGAGGGACTCGACCTGCATCCACCAAAGAGGCCAGCTTTTTAGAGAGTCAAAAACCTAGTTTTTACCTTTTTTAGAATTATTCCTTTTGGACTTTTATTTTCTTAGATCTTGTACTTCTTTTAAAAGGAGAAAAAGACTAAATTCTTCAATATTATTGGNTTGGTTTCATAACTTTCTTAATATTGAGAATTTGAGTTTGGTTCTTTCTTCAATATTGTAGTTCTTTGATTTATCTTTCTGATGATGCAAGTTTCAGTATTTTCTGGGTTTATGATTTTGATGTTCAT
>NW_010934037.1:0-347 GCF_000633955.1 Camelina sativa | reverse complement strand
AGAACTGCAACAACAACAAAAGCAATAGATTCTTCGACCAAAATAATAATCATAATGGAGAATAAAACAGCAAATGCAAGACCAAAAACAAAACAAAAAGAATAGATATTATCACCCAAATAAAGGAAAAGAAAAGACAATAGAAACTACATGTAGAAGAAGCACAAGTTTGAAACAGTGAGCTACGATCAACATCAAACATTTAATAGTTATTGACAAAAAAAAATTCAATAATATTGACAATAGATTATCTGTGTTGACAATTACAGTATGTGAGCCCAAATAAAGTAAAAAACAAACATATGAGCTGTTTCACATAAACGATGAAAATGATTAGCTAATCAAAT
>NW_010934036.1:0-347 GCF_000633955.1 Camelina sativa | reverse complement strand
GGAAAGAAGTACAAGGTGGCTCTTTATGTGCGTTCAA
Organism: Camelina sativa; assembly: GCF_000633955.1. Classification (NCBI taxonomy): domain Eukaryota; kingdom Viridiplantae; phylum Streptophyta; class Magnoliopsida; order Brassicales; family Brassicaceae; genus Camelina; species Camelina sativa. The sequence continues at coordinate 310 of NW_010934036.1, read as the reverse complement.
CTGGTGATATTGATCTGTCTGTGTCGTTGACGAGCTCGAATGGCTCACTGACTCTTGCTTCTGAAAAGATCACGTGAGAAACATTTCAGATTCTTCAGTTAAGTCTGAATACGTTTCTGTTGTTGTTTCAAATTGTGAAAGTTTCAATTGTGTGCTTTCATTTGTTTCAGTGCAGAGCTTCTGCTTCTGATGTTTCAAAATGGACTAAAAAGGAGGTTATTTTGGAGGCAAAAGGGACAGATCCTAGTGGAAGACTTCAGTTAACAACAACCAAGAAAGGGTCAATATGGATTGACGGCCATGCCAGTGG
>NW_010934035.1:0-347 GCF_000633955.1 Camelina sativa | reverse complement strand
TGGTCACCATTCGTCTGTTCTTGGCCGTTAGCTCAGCCTCTCCACCGATGGTGGATCTCAACGGTGACTTTCGGTGAGTTAATCGACGACTTGGTTAGATGAAATCGGAGAGCACCAAATCGGAGCCTTTCCTTCACTAATTCGGAGATGTTCAATCACCAATCTCTTTCTCATAGTATGTTTGTCTTTATTTTTGAATCAATTTTTGTTTAGTAAGGATTCAGAAATTAGTGTTCATTGATTTTTGAAATTAGGGTTCAACTGGATTTTTGAAAATTATGTCTTCTTCTTCGGCTAGAAACTGTAATTTTTGGATCACATTTGAAATTGATTCAGAGGCAATGTTG
>NW_010934034.1:0-347 GCF_000633955.1 Camelina sativa | reverse complement strand
ACAAGTAAACTACTCACACATACTCATGCAAATCAAAACCATATGAAAAAGATATTGCATATAATTAGAAGTATGAGAGAAGGGTTTAGAGATCTTCTTTGTGATACAAAGTAGATGATCCTTCTTCCTTAAACAAGTAGGAAACCAAGAATAAGAAAACTAGAAAGATGTTTGGTGACTTCAAAGGCAACAGTGGTGGCTTCCAAGATAGCTGTAGATTGACGAACTTCGACGGCTGAGTGGAGGGCTAGGGACGTCTCTAAGGCTGCTGCTGGAGGCGTGAAAAGAGACACCAAGGATGCACACCACAAAACCCTAGGTCTTAAGAGTATTTATAGGGTTTTGTT
>NW_010934033.1:0-347 GCF_000633955.1 Camelina sativa | reverse complement strand
TTAGAAGACTTCGACCTGCTTGCTCTCGTCGTGAACTCGTTGGGATGGTTGGGTTTGGTTCAGCCTATCGGGTCCAACAGTGATACGTTTGTAGCCTTCCCATGGGCCTCCTCTCATGCTGTACGCAGATTATGGTCCGGTTTCGTCAAGACTTCAGCTTTTACAAGGTCCCAGATCTACTCTCTTATCAAATGGCAGCTTCGGTTTTCACGGTCTCCCTTCTCCCCTAATATGACGTCGGAAGGTATGTTCTTTGTGACCCACTTGCTTGTGATGCAATGGTCTAGATACTGCCTTCTGTTAGTTCCCTATTACCTCATTATGAGGGCTCGCAAAGTTTGTTTACC
>NW_010934032.1:0-347 GCF_000633955.1 Camelina sativa | reverse complement strand
GTCACGCTTCTCTCTCTAGGAAACGGTGCCCCTGATTTGTTCTCCAGTGTTGTCTCCTTCACTAGATCGAATGATGGTGATTTCGGGCTCAACTCTATATTAGGCGGCGCGTTCTTCGTCTCTAGCTTCGTTGTCGGGACGATTTGCGTGTTGATTGGATCCAGAGATGTCTCTATTGACAGAAACAGCTTTATCCGCGACGTGGTTTTTCTTCTGGTAGCTCTTTGCTGTCTCGGTTTGATCATCTTCGTGGGCAGAGTAACTATTTGGGCCGCTCTCTGTTACCTATCCATTTATCTACTCTACGTAGGGTTCTTATCGGTTTCACATTTCTTTGACCGCAAGAA
>NW_010934031.1:0-347 GCF_000633955.1 Camelina sativa | reverse complement strand
ATCATCTAAAATCGTTGGAGGGTTTTGCTTGGTGTTTGATTACGAAGAAGTGAAGGAGACTGAAGATGGTGAAATCAAAAGAAATTTAGGGTTTTTGCAGTGAGAGAGAAGAGAGAGAGAGATGAAGAAGAGTAAGAGGAAGGGGAAGGGGAAGGGGAAGGGNAGAGAGAGAGAGTGTGGCGACTTGCTTTTTACAAGAGTTTATATATATGGTTTTTAATCGTTGTAGGGTTTTACAAGAGTATATATGGATTTCAACATGTTTTAAAAGGTTTTTAACATGTTTTATAAGGTTTTACTAGTTGTTTTAAAAGGTATATATATATGGTTTTTAATCGGTGTAGGGT
>NW_010934030.1:0-347 GCF_000633955.1 Camelina sativa | reverse complement strand
GAAGAGTCCGATTTCGGGTCGGATCTTGTAATCGGAGTAATCGATACGGGTATTTGGCCCGAAAGACCAAGCTTTGATGACCGTGGTCTTGGCCCTGTTCCCATTAGATGGAAAGGCCAATGTATCGCTTCTCAAGATTTCCCTACAACGGCTTGTAACCGTAAACTCGTCGGAGCTAGATTCTTCTGCGGCGGTTACGAAGCAACCAACGGGAAGATGAACGAAACGACTGAGTTTCGCTCCCCGCGTGACTCAGATGGACATGGAACCCACACTGCTTCGATCTCCGCCGGCCGTTACGTTTTTCCGGCGTCGACGCTCGGCTACGCTCGCGGCCTCGCTGCTGG
>NW_010934029.1:0-347 GCF_000633955.1 Camelina sativa | reverse complement strand
TTAGATAATTTAGAAATTCTAACAATGGGATTCAGTTCTGATTCAGGTTTGAATCAGTTTCTAAGCTCTCGCAAGCTGGTGTGCTGTACCGAAGCTCTAGAGATCAAGGGTTTGCAATTAGAATCATCAGACATATCACTTTTAGCTAGTATGGAGAAAGTTTCTAAACTCATTTTCGATAAATGTACTATTTTTGAGGTGAAGATGGACATTGCAAGCATCAGATGCGAGATGGTTTCTCCTCTGAATAACCCGCCGAACACATGCTTCTTGAGCCTCTCTAGGATTAATCTATGGTAGTGCAAAAACATATGGGAATTGACGTGGCTGATGTTGGCTCCAAATCT
>NW_010934028.1:0-347 GCF_000633955.1 Camelina sativa | reverse complement strand
TTTATCCCAAAACAAGCTTAAATCTAGAAAACAGGCTAAAACCGAAAAAAAACATTGATTCGAAGTAGTAAACAGAATTGTAACTCTTTATACGGTCAAAATATGTAACAATCCAATGCATTTGACTAATTATAAGACTTGGGGTTGAATTTGGAGTGTTTAGACACCACTCATACCAATTTTGTCCCGAAAAGGGTTAAAACCGAGAAAACGTTGATTCAAAGCAGTAAACAGCTTTGTTACTGTTTATAGTGTCAGAATGTGTGACAATCCAATACATTTAACTAATTGTAATTGTTTGGGATGAATTTGGATTTTTTAGACAACAGTTAAACCCGTTTTATCCC
>NW_010934027.1:0-347 GCF_000633955.1 Camelina sativa | reverse complement strand
GGTGGACCGGTATACTGGTAAGGCTCAGGAGAGTACCCGGAAGCGAAACCTGAATTGGATCTCCCACCTGATCCATCATACATTGATGGTGGCGTTGGAGGACCGTTGTAGTACTGTTGAGATGGGGCTGAAACTGAAGGTGGATGAGAAGGTGGTTGACGAGGAGGGTTTGGTGGGTAAGATTGCTGAGGGTAAGGTGGTTCCTCCGGGTTGTAGCCAGACGGGTGTTGGAGCTGTGGAGGTGGCTGCTGTGGGTATTGTGGCTGTTGAGGAGGTGACTGGTAAGGTGGTTGATGCAGTGACTGGGTTGGAGGAGGAGGTTGATATGGAGGCTGGTTTGTTGGAGG
>NW_010934026.1:0-347 GCF_000633955.1 Camelina sativa | reverse complement strand
AGTAACTAAAAATTGTGCAATCACACATTCGATTTTATTAAATTTTAAGTAATTTAGAAGGAAAAAAAAAGAATAGAGTAAGTCATATTGAATCTTTAAATTCCACAAATTAATTCTGTAAAGTTCATCTATAACGAATATTCATGTTATCATGTAAATTGACAATTATATTTTATAGTGAAAAAGAGGTTTTTTCAGGGAAAAAAATAATAATATCGTTAATTATTTAATTATGAAAATCTTAGACGAACAAAAAGCGTTGCTGTGTTTAAAACTTCTACGGTGTGAATTGTTACTATGTTAGGAAATAAATTATTCCAAACTGGTCAAACAAGCAGCCCATGCTG
>NW_010934025.1:0-347 GCF_000633955.1 Camelina sativa | reverse complement strand
CACACACACACGCAAATGTTTTGTACATACAGTAATTTTTTTAGATTAAATTCATGTATTTTTTATTTTATTGTTGTCTTTAGAATTTGATCGATTATTAGAAATATAAATTTCCTATGATGATTAGTTTTTAGTTTTTAATTTTTAATTTTTAATTTGCCAAGTACTACAATAGTAAATCTAGAATTAATTGTTTATTCTGATTATATCTTAATTAATCTGACCCTTTTTGAGAATAATAAAAGAAAAATCCCATACGTACACTGTCAGTCCAATATATTTAGATCACACCAAAAAGTCAAGACAACAAATTTTGGAAATTCAAAGTTCAGACAAAGACATAAAGA
>NW_010934024.1:0-347 GCF_000633955.1 Camelina sativa | reverse complement strand
TCTGAACAGCAGATTCTTCAATCATTTCAACAGTTTCATCATCAAAGAAGAGCCAATGGTTATGAGATTTCACGAGGCTAACATAGTGACCATGGTTTGGTCCACTTCCGACATGAACCACAACTGCAAAGAGGGAGTACTCGATGTCCACATATTCTTCCACTGTGTTGCTGAGTTTCAGTTCCAGCGGGAAGACAACTCTGTAAGATAGCTTCTTGTAGCGGCCCAATTGTTCGATGTATTTAAACCGTTTCAGATGTATAACTAAGATGTGTGGCGGTTTCTTGATCTTCATCCTCTTCTGCGCTTCTTGTAAACTGCACAAATAATCATAAAACTGCTTCAGT
>NW_010934023.1:0-347 GCF_000633955.1 Camelina sativa | reverse complement strand
TTTTTTTTTTTTTTTTTTTTGTGGTATAACAAAATACGATGCTAAGTTTAATTACATAAATAATGTTTTCTTTTCCCATTTTTGTAATTTTAATAATAAAACAAATCACTAAGAGAAATTATATCCATATTGTGTAATTTAAAAACTATTGTATACTTTCTACCGTAGAAAATTATAATCTATCGTCAGTCACAAAAATGTATTTTTTTTGTTTTTTTTTAGTATATCTAACCGAATATACTTTTTTGTCATCTTTTTCAGAATGGTATGGAGCAAATCTTGAAGATACATAAACGAAAAAAGATAGACGATTTCATAGTACTTGCATGTGAAGGCCTATGGGACGT
>NW_010934022.1:0-347 GCF_000633955.1 Camelina sativa | reverse complement strand
ACGCCTGTTAACATTTGTTAAATTATAACTTCAAATTCACCAACAATACAAATATAAGGTCTTTTCAAAAATACCCATTTTCCTATGTCACTTTTTAAAAATACTCTTTCATGTTGTCCATTTTCAAAAATACCCTTTTCTATGTATAAAACAACTAAATTCTAAGTCCTAAGTTCCAACTACTAAACATTAACCCCTCAAAACTATATCTTAAATGTAAAATAGAGAACTCAAACCTAAAAAAAAAATTCTAAAAATTAATTTAATATATTGTTAAAAAGGGTAAAAATAAAAATGTTCAAAAAAAATGGTATTTTTGAAAAAGGTATCCCAAAAGGGGTATTTTT
>NW_010934021.1:0-347 GCF_000633955.1 Camelina sativa | reverse complement strand
TATCGGAATGATTTATGCCTATTATCACCCGACTGTAAGCTCTTTAACAGAAGCTCACATTCAATTTTGTTTCTGTTTTTTTGTGTGTAATTAAACTTCAAAACTTGGGATGATTCTCTAGGTAGAGAGATGGATGGAGAAGTTAGAGGAGTGTGAAACGAAGAAAAGACTATCCATAAAAACCGCTATTGTTACTATTGCCGTGCTTGTAAGCCATTTCAGTTATCTTTTAGTTTGTTGGTTGCACCACTCATTTATAGAAATTGATAGATTTTGTCCTATTTGCTTACATTTTAGGTCGGCTATGTGTGGTATGAATGTATCTACAAGCTGGACAAGACCAGTTA
>NW_010934020.1:0-347 GCF_000633955.1 Camelina sativa | reverse complement strand
CGATCGTGACCTCGAACGTCATCAGTCTCTGTACTTATCCGATCGTGACGGTTCTTAGAATCTTGTTTTGCAATTACGATGAAGAGGAGTTTAGTGGCTTTCTAGGAGCCGCTTTAGTGCTTTCCGCCATTGCGGTCGCTTCTTCTTTTTACAAGCATAAAAGAGGTTTTGGTAATTGGAAGATGCCTAGAGTTTTGCGGTTTGTTGTTGTATTTGTTGTGTATTACTTTTACATCTCTGAGTTCTTAAAACCTGATCCTTACATCTCCACACCAATGGAATTCGAATTGTTTTGAAAATAGTAAGAAAAATAATAAAGTTTGTGTGTTAGTTATTATTTTAGTGAT
>NW_010934019.1:0-347 GCF_000633955.1 Camelina sativa | reverse complement strand
ATTGGGTTCAGCTGTGTAATGAAAAATTGCTACTTGTCAAAGAAAAACTACAGTTGGAAGCCAAGGTCAATATGCTAGAAGAAGAATGCAAGTCTGAACCTGTAACTTGTAAGGAGTTACTTCCTGCTGAAAAGGAGTTGTTTGAGAGAAAATTGAGAAATCTTCAAGAACTTTTTGGTTCGGAGAAGGAAAGAGCAACACGTCTTGAACGGGAGCTAAACGAGAATCATAAAAAAATCAGGATGTTGAACAATGGTGGTATGAAGTTAGATGAGATTTTGTCAAAGGGGATTGTTAGACCTCAACATCGTGGTCTGGGTTACAACAAACAACAGGAAGTTGAACTT
>NW_010934018.1:0-347 GCF_000633955.1 Camelina sativa | reverse complement strand
GTCACGCTTCTCTCTCTAGGAAACGGTGCCCCTGATTTGTTCTCCAGCGTTGTCTCCTTCACTAGATCGAATGATGGTGATTTTGGGCTCAACTCTATATTAGGCGGCGCCTTCTTCGTCTCTAGCTTCGTTGTCGGGACGATTTGCGTGTTGGTTGGATCCAGAGATGTCTCTATCGACAGAAACAGCTTTATCCGCGACGTGGTTTTTCTTCTGGTCGCTCTTTGCTGTCTCGGTTTGATCATCTTCGTCGGCAGAGTATCCATTTGGGTCGCTCTCTGTTACTTATCCATTTATCTCCTCTACGTAGGGTTCTTATCGGTTTCACATTTCTTTGACCGCAAGAA
>NW_010934017.1:0-347 GCF_000633955.1 Camelina sativa | reverse complement strand
AAATTGTGGTACTTAACTAGTTATAGTCAAGATCAACGTACGATACAAAAAAAATAATGTTAGCGACACAAAATTTCAATAACAACTATTTTGTATAAAAGATGTGTCTCAGGTGTGTAATCAGTGATGTGTATATGAGTAGTGATTGTAAAATTACAAAATGGTTGTAATACAAATACAATAAATCGTTACAAATTTCTTATTAATCGCGCATTTCCAACAACGATTCCTTTATTTATAATTTTATATTATAGTCTTTCTGTTGGTTGATTTGGTAAGCGGCCAACTTCTTTCTGACCAAAGTACGTCGATTTGCAACTTGACCAAAAGAAAAGTAAACCAGATTA
>NW_010934016.1:0-347 GCF_000633955.1 Camelina sativa | reverse complement strand
TAAACAGGTAAAATTAATGATCGAAATTGAAACCTAGCTACATAGTACATACATAAAGGAATTATATAATAACAATCTGATTGGTTTTGTTCATTTATATATTTGTAGGGTTCTGGAGTGAAGATTACTCAGGTTGTGTATAGAAACATTCAAGGGTCGTCGCGGACGCAACAGGCTTTAACGTTTGATTGCAGTCGCAGTAATCCGTGCCAAGCTATTAGATTGCACGATATCAAGCTAACGTTTAACGGTCGGTCAGCCACTTCGACGTGTAAAAATATTAAAGGAGTTAAGGCTGGTGTGGTGATGCCTCAAGGTTGTCTTTGATAATTCATGAATTTGAAGAT
>NW_010934015.1:0-347 GCF_000633955.1 Camelina sativa | reverse complement strand
CCTGAAGGTTTGAGGCCGAGTGACCGGAGAAGCGCAGCGAGTTCTAATATTGTCAAGCTTCCGTCTGAATCCATGTCGAACCGGTCGAAAATGTCTTTTAGTTGTCTAATCTGTCCCTCCATTTTTTTTCTAATCTTCTTTAGGAATCCAAATCAGAACCGATTAATCAATATTGTCCACGGGAGAGATCGTTGAGATCATTGAGGTGATGATGATCATCAATATGGTGTTTTTTTGTTTGGTTTCTTTTGGAGAACGTAGTATTAAAATTCTGTAACTTTTGTATGTGTTAGATTTTTGTTTGTTTTCGTTTTTGTGGGTTTGTTGTTAATGGTTGCTGATAAAAA
>NW_010934014.1:0-347 GCF_000633955.1 Camelina sativa | reverse complement strand
GAAAGACAAATGGCTCGGATCGGAAATCTCAACAGCTTAACTAAAAAGTCCTCTTTTTATACTCTCATATGTAGATGTCAAAACAACTCTAAAGGGATCCTTAACTCACTAATTGTCAAAATGGTAACAATTCTTGTTTAAACTCTCCTAATGGATAAAAGATAGAGAGATAGAAAGTACGCAATATGAATTACTACTAGTTGTCAATCTTGTGCGAAATTTAGCATATTGCAAGCTTGGATTACTTACTAGTTACTACTTACTACTCTATTTCTATTTCAAGTTTCAACCCAAAAAAAAAAAGAAATTAATAAAAAAGATTCGATTCATCTAAAAACAATAAGACT
>NW_010934013.1:0-347 GCF_000633955.1 Camelina sativa | reverse complement strand
TTAATAATATTAACAACGCGCTGTCTCAAATGGAAACAAATTAAAGAGATATATAATCATTAGCGAATATTTTAGATCATGCTTTTTTTTTATATATAAAATATGTTTAAACAAACTTCCCACTGAATATTAAGACTCTTTATTTTATTACTCTCTTCGTTTCAAAATATAAGATATTTTAGAAAAGTTTTTTGTTTCATAATATAGGATGTTTTCAAGGCTTTATGCAACTTTTAGATTAATTTAATATTTTATACTTCCTCCATTTCAAAATATAGGATGTTTTAACTAAAGCACGCCGATTAAAAAATCTTTACTTTTAACAAGTTCAACCAATCAGAAACAAT
>NW_010934012.1:0-347 GCF_000633955.1 Camelina sativa | reverse complement strand
ATGATGGTTGAGGACCACAAACGTGTGCAGCCAAACGTGAAGACTTACGCGTGAGAGAATCTTTATTTCATTCTGTCTTGCACTCATTTATACCCAGTTTGCATTTCAACCCGTTCTATTGTATAACCCCCTAATATGATCTGTATAATGATCCATTTCAGCCTCTTAGTTGAGTGCTTCACGAAATATTGTGTTGTGAAGGAAGCAATTAGACATTTTCGAGCGCTGAAAAAATTTGAAGGAGGAACGGTAGTTTTACACAATGCAGGGAACTTTGAGGATCCTCTCTCTTTGTATCTTCGGGCTTTGTGTCGAGAAGGTACGCATACACTTCTACCTGTGTAAAT
>NW_010934011.1:0-347 GCF_000633955.1 Camelina sativa | reverse complement strand
TGTTCTATTCAAAAAGTAGATTCTAATATTTGGCATCAAAGATTAGGACATCCTTCTGTTTCTAAAATAGAGTCTCTTTCTGATATTTTGTTGTTACCAAAGAAAACTATAAATAAGAATTCTCATCATTGTCGTATATGTCATCTTTCAAAACAGAAACATTTACCTTTCAAATCTATGAATCACATGCGTAATAAACCTTTTGAATTGCTTCACATAGATACTTGGGGTCCTTTTTCTGTCCCTACAGTAGATGGCTATAGATATTTCCTGACAATTGTTGATGATTATAGTAGAGCTACCTGGTTATATATGCTTAAACAAAAATCTGATGTCTTACATGTTTT
>NW_010934010.1:0-347 GCF_000633955.1 Camelina sativa | reverse complement strand
AAAAAAATGGCTATCCTCAAGAAATCTACAAAACTCGCTCAAACAGCAATGCTTAGGCAGATTCTGAAGAGATGTTCAAGCTTGGGTAAGAAGAACGGAGGAGGAGGATATGAAGAAGGTGATCTCCCGCTTGATGTACCAAAGGGACACTTCCCTGTCTACGTAGGAAACAACAGGAGCAGATACATAGTTCCTATCTCCTTCTTGACCAATCTTGATTTCCAATGTCTCCTTAGAAGAGCTGAGGAAGAGTTTGGTTTTGATCATGACATGGGTCTCACCATTCCTTGTGACGAACTCTTCTTTCAAGATCTGACTTCTATGATCCGATGAGATCTCAAAAGTTC
>NW_010934009.1:0-347 GCF_000633955.1 Camelina sativa | reverse complement strand
AGCCGCATTACATCTAGAATTAGGATCTTCTTCATGTGCACAGACTTTGGGTTTGCTGGTGAAAAATCCACTGTTAGCACGGCCAGAGGGCCATTGTTCCTGAGCTAGCGGCGTAGACATCTCCTGCGTAGAGGAATATGCAATAGACGAAGGGGAAGCCAATGAAGGTAGAGGAGTTAATTGAGCCTCTTTTAACAGAGCTGAAGCAGTTTCACCAAGACCTGATGCCTGGAGGTGCTCATGGATAAGGAGCAAAAGCTCCTTAGAATCATAAGTTATAGGCGTTGCTGCTGCAATGGCAGCTCTTTCAATACGCCTCAGTGTTGGAGTAGCAGCATCACTGGCTG
>NW_010934008.1:0-347 GCF_000633955.1 Camelina sativa | reverse complement strand
CCCCTAATTGAATATACGCCAGATAGTAACAGGTCAATATTCCGAAAACGTAGTAATCCTACCTGCACATTTTTGTCAGGATCATATTGATAACGAATCAACCTCGGAATCAACAGTCGCAAATGTGGTCGAAGAGCATCTCCTGCTTGTTTGGCTATCTTGGAGAACCCAAAAGCAGCTCCTCTCTTTGAGTTAAGAGAAGCTTGGTGATTGGCTAAGTCCATAAATTTGTAAATTAAATCAGGTTGCCCCATTTCATTTGCAAGATTACAAAGCTCCTTGTAAGTGCTAATCTTCCCTCCAGTGGGACTCTCACCGATGGTTCCCTCTTGAAACACTTCAGAATC
>NW_010934007.1:0-347 GCF_000633955.1 Camelina sativa | reverse complement strand
TATATGTTTTCAGGGTTCGGCTACTATCAGGGTTTCTGTGCCAAAAAGGGATGATGAGTCCAAAGTCATTGAGATCTCAGTGCAGTCGTTATCCGAAAACGTGGGGAGTTTGAAGGTGAAAATAGCTGGGGAGATAGATATTCCTGCAAACAAACAGAAGTTAAGTGGAAAAGCTGGGTTCTTAAAAGACAACATGTCGCTTGCACATTACAATGTCGGAGCAGGAGAACTCCTAACATTGTCTGCGAGGGATCGTGGTGGGAGAAAGAGATAGAGACCGTTTGGTTGATACAGGGAAATGCTTTTTAATCTCTTAATTCTTGTTCTTTAATAGATGTTTTCTATTG
>NW_010934006.1:0-347 GCF_000633955.1 Camelina sativa | reverse complement strand
ATGAAACACAAGTAGATATGTTCTTCAAGCTCATCAAGTTCTTCACCGAAGCTTTCTTCACATCTTTTCAACTCTCGACCCACTTCTTCACTTCCTCGAACCCGACCCGATCCTCTCCCTACCCAAAACTCAGCCAATGCTCGAACATGGTCCACTTCGTCGTTAATCCGTGTTACTAGTCTGCTTATCGTGTCTAAATCACGGCTTAATATGTAAGTGCCTTTCGCAGCCACGTCGAGCCGAGCCGCGGTTTTCGTCAGCTTGTTCCTTAGACCGGCTGGTTTGAATCTTCCGGTTAAAAGAGTCGGACCGGCTATAAACAAAGCAAAGGCGTGAGAGGCTATGGT
>NW_010934005.1:0-347 GCF_000633955.1 Camelina sativa | reverse complement strand
CAAAGCTTAACTCTTGATGATCTACCCTTTTCTCATTCACTTTTTTTATTAAACCCCCTAGAATTAAACTACTCACATCCTTGATTTTAACTCTTTTTTATTTTTATATTCCCTAAGGTTTAGACTTTTAGACTTTAAACTTCTAGCTCTCTCTCTCTTTTTTTTTCTTTTTNAACTCCTAATATGAATATATATTTTTTCTTTCTTTCTTTCTAGGAGACTATAGCAAGAGTTTTCCTATTTTTTTTTTTAGAGACTTAGAGCTAATTGACTCTAACCTTAGAGACTTTTTCATCCCTATTTTTTTTTATTCCACAACCCAACCCCAAATAAACATTCTAACCACC
>NW_010934004.1:0-347 GCF_000633955.1 Camelina sativa | reverse complement strand
TTTATGCTTAAATACATTGATTTTTACAGTAGAGGACTGAGTCTACAGTTTAGCCAGGTAAATAAGAGATGATGTCCAGGTCTGCGGTTTGCTTATGAATCCGTGTGTATCAATATTCAGTTCTCTCATCCGGTTCAAACATGATTGCTTAGCAAACCCGTTTAGAACAGATGAGAATTAATTGGTTAGGTACTTGTGAAACGTATATATATGTGTTAAGAGACTGATGACTAGAAAAGATGTTGTTGTAGGGTTTTTTGTTGTTGTATGAACAGATGAGAATTCATTTCCTCTTTGATTTCTTTTTGCAGAAACACATGCCATACTTCAGGTTAAGAACAACAAAG
>NW_010934003.1:0-347 GCF_000633955.1 Camelina sativa | reverse complement strand
GTAGGACCAGCCCATCACAATTAGCTAAAATGGCAACACAACCAGAACATATATCTCACCATTACACTCTCTTCAAGCTGAACATATCGCATCCCCTTACACTCTCTTCAAGCTGAACATATATCTCACCATTAGCAAAACGTTTAATCTAGATTTTCTCAAGATCCAGACCCAATTTACAAAATCACACAAATCAGTTTCTTCGTAATCGTTTAGCAACCAATTGAACAAATCTCTAGTCAAAATCTACTTATCAATTTCTTCCCAATCGTTCCAAACTACAAGTACAAACTAAGAAAGAACCTGAGCTAAGGCAGGATTAGCAGTGCCGGAAAAGATACGGAGGC
>NW_010934002.1:0-347 GCF_000633955.1 Camelina sativa | reverse complement strand
TCTACTACAGAAGCAGAGTATGTTGCAGCATCCGTGTGTGCCAGTCAAGTCATATGGTTCAAGAGAATCTTGGAAGAATTGGGTCATGAAGCTGAGGAGAGCACTGCAATTATGTGCGATAACACATCAACAATCAAGCTCTCGAAAAACCCTGTTTTTCATGGGAGGTGTAAACACATTGGAGTAAGGTTTCACTTCCTACGAGACTTAGTTAAGGATGGTGTGATACATTTGGTGCATTGCGGATCACAGGAGCAGGTTGCAGACATTTTTACCAAGCCGTTGAACCAGGAGACATTTGAAAGGTTGAGGAGCAAGCTTGGAGTCTGTTCAGTCACGGATAAGCT
>NW_010934001.1:0-347 GCF_000633955.1 Camelina sativa | reverse complement strand
AAAGTTTCTTGTGCGTAAAGGTGCGGTTCATCAATTTCGAGAGAACAAAGCTTCCCGAGGAAATTCTTAAGCACAATCTAGAAGAAAAGAGGAAATACTTTTCAGATATACACCTTGATGTTGAGAAAAGTGATGCTGAGGTTCAGGTGAGATTATCACTCATCTTAACCTTTTGCGGGTTCTTTCAGTCGCTCTCATACCTTATGTGCCTAAGAGTTGTGTTAGCTTTGGGGTGTTCTTTGTTTCTCTAACTCTTATATGCTTATTGTATCTGTAACTTTAACGCGACAGGCTGAGGGTGTCTACAATCAGAGGCTCCAAAATTTGGCAGTTACACTTGACAAGGT
>NW_010934000.1:0-347 GCF_000633955.1 Camelina sativa | reverse complement strand
GCCTGAATTGGCGATAACGCAGACAAGTATCCATCAAAAGCTGAAGTGGATGGCCACACATCAGCCACAGCAGCGGAGTCCTTGTGCGTCCTAGGAAGCAACTTCTTATACGATTGAATGTACAGAAACAAAATTAGATCCCGCAAATCAGCTCCGACGGAATCAACTTCCTCAGGTTTGGCCTTAACCAGAGGGTCGGACTCGGAATGAAGAACGGAACCAAGAGTCTCGAGAACGAGACGCGCATGGTCGCCGGAGATCTGGAGAACGTCGGCGATTGCAGCCGATCCAACGCGGTTATTAGAAGCGGCATCGGCTAGCTTCTGCTTGACAGGAGCTAGGGTTTG
>NW_010933999.1:0-347 GCF_000633955.1 Camelina sativa | reverse complement strand
TCTTATAATTAATCAAATGCATTGGATTGTTACATATTTTGTCCCTATATAGAGTAACTAAGTTGTTTACTGCTCTTCGAATCAATGTTTTCTCTCGGTTTTAGCTTGTTTTCTCGGTTTAAGCCTGTTTTGGAATAAAATGGGTTTAACTTTTGTCTAAACAATCCAAATTCATCCCGAACTCTTACAATCTGTCAAATGCATTGAATTGTCACACATTCTGACCCTAGAAACAGTAAAAAAGCTGTTTACTGTTTCAAATCAATGTTTTCTCTGTTTTAGCCTGTTCCGGGATAAAACGTGTTTAAGTGTTTTCTAAACACTCCAAATTCATCCCGAACTCTTAC
>NW_010933998.1:0-347 GCF_000633955.1 Camelina sativa | reverse complement strand
GTGAAATTCCTTTAATGTCATCCAAAGTATAACCAATAGCTTTTCTAGACTTCCTTAGCTCAACAACTAGCAAATCAAGTTCTTCCCTACCCAAGTTAGCATTTACTATCACAGGATAAGTAGAGTTCTCACCTAAAAAGACGTACCTTAGCCCAGATGGGAGAGGTTTTAGCTCTACTTTTGGTGCATTCAGTNCTCTACTTTTGGTGCATTCAGTTCAGACCAGTCGTCTGTGGAGGACTCGGCAGTGCACTCGGTCGAGTAGTGTTGGTGCTCGGTCGAGTGTATGATCGAGTAGGTGGTCGAGCTATCCGTAATTGCTGTTTGAACTGACCAGACTTCCTCTC
>NW_010933997.1:0-347 GCF_000633955.1 Camelina sativa | reverse complement strand
GGGAAATCTGGTGCGGCGAGATAGTACGAGATCATGTAACCTTTCTCTAAGAAAAAGTAAGATATGACACTCTCCACAATATCAGCCCCTGCAGAACCAGATCCTAGAGAATGAACCATGGCAGTAACCACAGCCAAACCGATTCCCCAGATATGCTGAGGTTTTTCTGTCTTTTCTAGCAGCGAGCCCTTTTCATTGTCAGATACCAAAGTAGACATTCCATCCGGATACTCCACAAACAAAGCTCTTAAAGTCGAGAAAAATCCAGAATTTAGAAGCATCTGAGCTCCGCCGTGAACTTGAGCGATAGTTAAGAAAAATTTCAGTATTGCTGAAACAGATGCCGT
>NW_010933996.1:0-347 GCF_000633955.1 Camelina sativa | reverse complement strand
CATGAGATACGAGATGGCTTGGACAGCCCATAGGTTGTCGATTGTACAGACGTCCGTACGGTTGTACGGACAGTGGTGGCCAAGGTGGTGTGCCAAACTCATACAAACTGGGTATAAGTGGCTTTTAAACTCTCCACATCTATCTTAAAATCTTATAATTAGTTAGTTTCAATGAATTAAGACACATTTTAACACCAGAAACACTAACATAGCTGTTTACAGCTTCTAAGCAATGTTTTCTTGGTTTTAGCCTCTTTTGGGAGAAAATGGGTATAAGTGGCTTTTAAACTCTCTACATCAATCTCAAACCCTTATAATTAGTTAGTTGCATTGGATTAAGACACATT
>NW_010933995.1:0-348 GCF_000633955.1 Camelina sativa | reverse complement strand
TTTTTAGCGTAGTTTATACTTGCTCCCAATCGGGTTTGTTGTTGTAATTATCGATTCGAATTCGATGTCGGGTTCTTGTGAGGAGTTTTTGAACGAGCGTTCGCCTACCGGTTCCTCCGAGGCTGGTCCGTCGGTGCAGGCTGCCGATTCGTCCGATTCCGGAGTTTCGGCGGGCTCGTCTAGGCTTCGTAGGCGAAGCAGGAGAGTGGAATCGTTGGGTCGTTCTCCGATACCTAAAGTTGGTCTGGGATTCCTCGTATCTTCCGGAATTCCAGTCAAACCAGAGGCGGATAACCCTAGTCCTGATAGAATTGGTTGCCCTGATTCGCCTTGCTCTCGCGATGAAGC
>NW_010933994.1:0-348 GCF_000633955.1 Camelina sativa | reverse complement strand
TGCTAGCTTCTCTAAGGATCACATCTGGTAAGCGTATTGACAAATAGCTGCAATTGAATAAACTCTCTATTCATACAAAAAAACAAAAAGAAGAAACTCTCTACGATCCATATATCTTATTTCACTGTAACTTATGAGTGGTTTCAGAGTGACTCTTCTACTATTGTGTATGTGGATGTTTAATCACCTTATTTGTGTAAATAACTGTATCTTTTGCGAATGAAAGGGGATTCTATGCACTGGATCATCTTTATGCAAAATTTTAGCTTTCACCTTTATCACACAAATCAATCTCGTTCCCTGCATGATTTTTCAGTGAACAACAACCACTGCGCCTAAATACAGCCG
>NW_010933993.1:0-348 GCF_000633955.1 Camelina sativa | reverse complement strand
GAGAGAGTACTATTATTGAAATAGATGTCTGATAAGGTACGGGTTTATTCGCAATTCGCAGTCATGATTCAGTTCTTCAAACATAGTTATATAAAGATCAAAACATAAATTGATCTGTTTCCTTTTCTCTTATTAGTTTGGTGTTCTGCTTTGATGTGTAAATTTGCAGGTTCCGTTAGGAAGGTGATCTTGATGATATGGAACAACCAAAAGGTACGCAAAGCTTTAGAGAAAACAAGGGACTTGTCTATTCCTGATGAATATGATGTAGTAATCTTCAGAGGAATAGCATCAATAATCTCTGATCTGTAATGGTGTTTCTTTGAAGTGAATGATTCAGTCGTTGAG
>NW_010933992.1:0-348 GCF_000633955.1 Camelina sativa | reverse complement strand
GAATCTCTCCGGTCATGGTCTAAGCTAGTAGTTGTTCCATCATCAAAATTCAACTTCAACTTGTCATCAACATGTTTGATTGAACCACAAAGAGCAACAAACTTTGACTTGTTTGTTTGGGGCTTTTGTGCGTTTTTCTTCCTTTTCGGTGAATGCATACTCTTGATACCTTTCTTCCTCACTGAAGGACAATCTCATTTAAAATGACCAAAGCCCTGACTACATGACATTGAACCTTATTTCTTTTCTGTTCGTCTGGAATATTCAACCCTTTGCATGCTTTATTCACCACAAGACTAAGAAGTTCTTCCGTTTTACGAGCCTTTGTGTTCTCTTCACTATCACACT
>NW_010933991.1:0-348 GCF_000633955.1 Camelina sativa | reverse complement strand
GCTTGGCCTCTCACATACACACCTGCTCTTTAAACTGTTCTTCCTTTTCCTCATAACTGGAAAGAGCAACAACTTCAACCTAGCACATCAAAGAGAGAAACAGCATGACATTTATGAAAGTTGGCAACCATTCTTGCTAATAATTCTAGCTCTAGCATAACATACATTGAAGAAGTCACTTAGAGGAGTGTCCTTGTGTGCTTCAGGCTTTGGAACAGAATCCCATATCTGCCACAAAGAAGAACAAAACACCGGTGATAATCTGCCTTCCTTTGAATATCAATTTGGAATTAGATGAAAATCACTTCTCTTTTACCTTCTGAATATCTTCTCTTAAGACAGGCTCTA
>NW_010933990.1:0-348 GCF_000633955.1 Camelina sativa | reverse complement strand
TTGTAAAGATTGGGTTTTGTCTTTGAATGCTTATGAATGTGGAGTCTAAGTAGTTTAAGTTATGTTATATTAGCTGCATAATCTGGTTGTGTTTAACTGATGAGAAACCTCTTTTGAGTATGGCTTTGAAAACCACTTGAATCTGTGTTGTTTGTTAGCTAATTGGGTTCTTGATATAGGTGGGTTACAGTGTGGCCAGTGTGGTTGTTGATTTTGATTATATATATGTGCAGGCAAATGTTGACGAGGCGAGGTTACAGTGTGGCTTATGTTGTCTTTCAAGCACAAGCAGTGAAGCCAGCGACGTCGCCGTTGTTCATTCAGAACGAGATACTCAAGGCTCCTAGT
>NW_010933989.1:0-348 GCF_000633955.1 Camelina sativa | reverse complement strand
TTCAACTGATAAAAGTTCTTCCACGCGAAAATTAAATTGCATAGATGACGATAACTAAGAGTCTATGACAAGAAGAAAGATATACATGAATAGTTTTAATTTAACCAAAAATATGGCGGCAGCGCACGGTGGTGAGGCAATCATGGCGGTGAGGTCGGCCAACAAATAAATGACTTCTTGTTTCCTTAATAAAATTTTCCAACTCTTAACGACTTTTCGTCTTTT
Source organism: Camelina sativa (assembly GCF_000633955.1). Taxonomy (NCBI): domain Eukaryota; kingdom Viridiplantae; phylum Streptophyta; class Magnoliopsida; order Brassicales; family Brassicaceae; genus Camelina; species Camelina sativa. Next base: position 123 of record NW_010933989.1, on the reverse strand, counting down.
CCTATATTTCTTCTTTTATCTATTTATGTGTTTAGGATGACATATCATATACATATCTACTAGATTAAAACCGTGCTATTGAAATTTATTTTATTTATATTGTAATTTTTATATAAAATATAA